>NC_092782.1:28306403-28609433 GCF_047496795.1 Chiloscyllium punctatum
ATTAACGATGGTCAGCAATGCATGTAGAGATTTGGTTGTGCTTGAATTCTGGTCCACAGTGCCAAGTTAATAAATCTATCTGCATCTTTGATTTGCCTCAGAGCAAATTATTATTTGCATGGGTTGTCTTGTTTTTGGATTGTGTAGTGATCATGAGTGCTAGGAGCTGAAGGAGGCCATTCACCCGATTGACTGGATTAGTGGTGCTGGAAGAGCACAGCAGTTCAGGCAGCATCCAAGGAGCAGCGAAATTGACGTTTCGGGATTCCTGATGAAGGGCTTTTGCCCGAAATGTCGATTTCGCTGCTCCTTGGATGCTGCCTGAACTGCTGTGCTCTTCCAGCACCACTAACCCAGTATTTGGTTTTCAGCATCTGCAGTTATTGTTTTGACCTCGTTGATTCACCCGATTGAATCTGTTCTGCCATTCAATGAGATCATGGCTGAATGGATAATCCTCAAGTCCACTTTGATGCCTTTGCCCCATTACCATTGATTCCCTCACTGATTCAAAATTTGCTGGTCTTAGTCTTGAACATAATTGATGACCTAACCACAAAATTCCTTTGTGTATTTATCTCACTCCTCCTAGGATGCTTAAAGCCTGCCTCTTTGCTTAAGATTTTGGCTATCTGCTCTTCTTTTTTTTTGTGTCAAATGTTTTTGATAACTTCTTTTACCAAGTGCTTTCAAACATTTTGCTGTGTTAAAGGCACGACTTGAATACAGGTTGTGGCAGCTTCTGATCACCCCTGAAAAAGATCTGAAATCACAAGTACTTGTTTGAATTTGCACGATTTGGGAACTGTTGGATTTGGCTCTTGCTCTGTAAGCATAGAACCTTAGAATTGTTCTGGTATGAAGAAACCATTCAGCCCATTGTACGGTGCTATGAAATAAATTAGCATTCTAATCACATTTTGCAACATCTGACTAGCCTTGTCAGTTACGGTACTTCAGTTATAGATCCAGGTTGCTTTTAAATGAATTCATGGTTTCTTTCTCAACCATCAAACCAGACATTGGAGAGGCCCATCACCCTCTGAGTAAAACATTTTCTTAATGTCTTAATTAATCCTGTCAGTAGTCTTAAATCTGTGGCCCACTAGAAGAAGCCTGTCTGCCCTGTCCACTCGAATCCAAACCCTTCGTTATTTTGATCTGCAATAAGCATCCTTGCCTGCAGCATCTGAGATAGACAACATTGGCGGAGTCACATGAGTACCTGATGCATACATGGTGGGTGGTGTCCCACGTATAATGATGCGCGCACACACACACACACACACACTCTCTCTCTCTCTCATGCAGACTGTCTCTCATATGGCTCCCATACACAGCCACATGCACCCTCTCACAGACTTATACTCTTTTACACTCACACTCACACTCACACAGACACAGACACACACACACACACACACACACACACACACGTATATGTTTGTGGCGTGAATTTGTACACCCCTGTCCAACACCGGCACCTCCAAATCATGACCAGTCTAAAAGGGGCAGCCAGGGGTTTATGAATAGTATAAGTCAAATTGAAATCAGGATACCAGTCCCTTTAACAGGACTGGAATGTTTAACCTTTATTATTATTGACAGAAAATGTGAGTGCATAGCAAGCGAGGGCATGGCTTGCTGACCTTGGTGAAGGGACTTCCTTATGCACTTTTTCGTTGTTCGCATAAGATTAATCATGACCAAAACAGGAGTAAGTTAGGTTTTCATCGCACCATTATTTGACATGGAGAATCACACCTAGTCTGATTTGATGTCATCAGAAAGGGTGTGGTGTGCGGTGGCGTGCTGTGTGCAGATGAACTTGCATCAAAATTTTCTTCCACCGAATACATGATTCCCTTGATTTAGGTGAATCTTGATTTACAAGTTTGAGTTGTTTATATCTTGAATTCTTTCAGAAAGTGAACCATTCAACTTTCCTTTTTTTTATCATTTGCAATAAGTCTTAATATATCACATTCTGATGAGGGGTCTTGGCTGGCTTGTTAAATAAACAAGCAGTTAAACGTACCATTGGATGCAGGAGGTGGGAAAGTGCCTGGATGAAGTTGACGGAATGATGGGAAATTTGGAGGAGGAAGTGTGGGCCAGTTCTTGTACACAGCTGATTCAATTAAATGTGAAGGCCTTTTTTTACAATTGCACACATTATAATGCAACAGGGCTGACTTGTGTTTTACCCGCATCAAGCATTTGGGCTGCTGTGCAGTTTAGGCAGGCGTGATATTGGTATCTGCATTTAATCCATTTAGCTAGATTAAATCCTCAAACAGGGTTGGGATGGATGTTTGTGGAGGGATTAATTAAAATAAAGGAATGCTTGCTTGAAGAGGTGCTGGTGGTGTGAGATGAAAGGGGAGAGCAAATGAAAAGATCTAGGAAGTCAAATAATATGAAGACACAGAAAAACCCTGAACCATCTTAAATTTGTGTGGCAATAAATAGCATTTTGTAAGTAGCTCAAGAATCTTAAGAGCAAGTTAATAACCGATTAAAAACATGTTACAAATCTCTTGTGTCTTGTTTTCAGTTTTCTTAGCATTATAGTGCAGTCATTTATTTGAATAGGGCAGAATTTAATTTTGTGACACATTTGTATATTGTTACTGATTTATGTTTTTGTTTGCAGTATACAACATGTATATGGAGCTCAACATCCACCATATGATCCTCTGTTACATGCAAAGTAGGTGTGAAAATTATTATTCCATTGGTATAACTTAAGTTATTTTGAGTTCATCAAGGTTAGAGTATTATTGCTGGAGACTACAACATTTTCATGCATTTGGTACTGACTTTGTGATCTGCTCAGCTAGATTGATTTTGAAGGAGGGCACATTTTGGCAGCAAGTTCCTCTTTGATCGTAGAGGCACAAGAGACTGTTTCTGAATGTTTTTTAGTGTTTCTGACAGATTGGCTTTGTATGACACTGTATAAGCAACTGAAGGACGCTGTAAGTATTTTTGAACAAGGAGAATATCTTTGTGAATAGACTGGACTTTGACTATGATAGGTCAGTTCAGTGTGGCTAAACTCAAATGTTGCTGACATATTTACTTCGTCAAAAATAAAAAATGTAAACATAAGTTGATTGCTAATTGAAATCTGTTTATTAATGTGTATTTTAAGTAAATAACATTCGATGCTGCCATAACTTCACTTAACCTAACTATGGTGGAGCTGTCTGTACTATTTTGTGACTTCTCTGTTTTCCACAGCATTCATATGTTCAAAGTAAGATAACTAAAAATCATGGAATAAGAAAATATAATTTGGCTGAGGATTTAATTTTTCTTAGCACCTTATCATTTCACCTTCTGTGAGATTTCTGCAAAATTTCTTCCCAAGACTCAAAGTGACCTGAAGAAACTTGTATATTCCTTTAAATTAAAAGCTCCACTTCATTTAATTGAGAGCATTTTAATTTTTCAATCCTGGCCAAAACTTTCATTGTGCAGAGGCATCATGTTTTAAACTACCTTTGTTCATGTTTAATTACATGTATCTGACCGTCAAGTTCGAAAACAAATCCTTATTCAACATCCATTGTACTCTGAATATATTCTACCTAAATGCTAACCTGGAGGGTAAGAGAATTATTTTTCAAGCTTGGGATAAATTGAGTTCAGGGCTTTTGGTTTATCTTATCCTTGGAATGCTTCTCAGTACATGAATCCTTTTGAAGGCTGGGTGCATGGAATTTAGATCATTGATGATGGTGACAGCAATGAGCTCTATTGACAGAGCAATCTAGTTTCAACTTGCAGCAAATGGCATTAAAGTGCATTCAGTATTTGACTCTGTTGAAATTTGTTCCAATCATTGGTTGGCACTAGAATGCTATTATTTTCAACTTTTGCAAACTCTGTATTTGCACATTTATGTAAAGTTTGCATTTGTAATGCCTTCAGTTTTATTATGATAATCTCTAGCTGAGTGAGCAAAATATTGAGAAACAGCTGAGAACTACATTTCAATTTTAAAATTGATCCTGGTGTATCTGAGACACCAGAAAATTGCCTTTGCATGCAAGTATAATTGGAGAAATTTTGACCAGTGTTGGCCTGGGACTTTTTAAATGTAATGCTGCAAGTGCACTTGTTAACTGGCGACAGTCATGTTGAAGAGAGGATGTAAATGCTAAACGAGGTTTGGACAGTTTTGGTCAGAAGTAACAAGACATTTCAATAGTATCCAAGAAGTTATTAAATATTTCTCCAGTAATGATCTTAAGTTAGAAAAAGGAATTGGAAATCTGAAACATAGCACTGAGTAACCAAAGGCTATGAATCTTGTTTAAAAAAAATGCCTATCTGAAAACATATTTCATATTTATCTGAAAACGTATTAATATTAATGACAAACATTGATGCAGTATTAATTCTTTGGCCAACAGCTTGCTCAAAGCAAATTCAAAGCCACAATCTCTATCATTAAGGACAAAGAAGATTACAACTTTCCAAGAGTTTGAGAGTATTACAAGTGATGCTTGGGATGTTGGTGATGATGATGATGAACTCTTAGCAATGGCTGCTCAGAATCTGAACACAGATGTTGTAATGGAAACGGCGAATAAAGTACTTCAGATTCATAGTAAACTGCAAGAACAGAAGCAGCAGGACAACCAACTAGAGACATTACCTGCTCGATTAGACCATTTGGAACAAGCAGACAATAAAACTGACAGAGTAAAGCCTACCAGTGCAGTTGAACTTAATATATCAGGTAATTTGAGCTACAAAATCCCATTTTATTCATGTTAACCTTTCTCTGCCACTTTGGCATTCAAATTGAACCTTTCCAGGATTGGGCTGGGTGGTGGTGTTCTTGATTTTTGGGAAAATGAAGAATTTTGGTTGCACGAATGTCTCTCTTAGAAGTGTAGTTCTCCTGTACCTTCATATTAGCATTTGGCTGAAAACTTTTCACTCCTTTGCTTGTCGAAAATGTGCCTTCCTCTGCCTTGAAAGCATTTGAGGAAAGAAGTTCCAAAGGCACATCACCTTTTGTGAAGAATGTGTCTTTCTCCTCATCTGTCTTAAGTGGCTGACACCTTTTTTTTTTAAAAGCAGTGACCCCATAGTGGCCTAATTTCTAGATGAGAATACCACATCCTTTCCACATATGTTTTGTCAATCTTGTCAGGACATTCAAGATCTTATGTTTCAGTTAAGTCAATTACTCTTAAACTCCAGTGGATATAAGCCTCGTCTGTCCAAACTTTCCTTTTAAGATAAACACCCATTCCCGGTATTTTTCTAGGAAACATTCTCTGAATTGCTTGGAATGAAATTACATCTTTTTCCTAAAGAAGGAGACCAGTAATGTACACAATACTCCAAAAGTGGTCATACCGACACCTTTTATAACTGAACCTTTACCTCCTACTTTCACATTCCGTTCCCTTCACAATAAATGCCATTGTTAGCTTTCCGAATTACTTGCTGAACATACACAACCTTCTGCTGTCCATGCACTAGAAAACCTAGCTCCTTATGCATCTCAAAGCTCTGCCAGCTCATCATTTAGATAAAACACTTATTTTTGTTCTTAATTCTAAAATGCATAGTTTTATTTTTCCACATGATACTCCATTTACTAGATCCTTAACCTATCTCTATCTCTTTTCCAGCTTCCTTATGTGCTCTTTACAATTTACTTTCCACCAATTGTTGGCTTGTCAGCAAAATTAGCAACACTATCTTCACTCCCTTCATCCACATTATTTATGTAAGTTGTAGAACTTTGTGGTCCCACTACTGCTGCTTGTGGCCACTACTTGTTAAACCTTGCTAACCAGCAAAGTATCCACTTACGTATGCTCTGTTTCCTGTTAGCAAGCTAATTTCTTCTGTCCATGCCATTTTTTAGCCCATGCATGACAAGATTATCATTTCCGTGTTAACCTTTGATGTAAAACTTTATCAAATGCCTTTAGGAATTTAAAGTACAGTACATCGACTGATTTCCCTTTGCTCCCTCAGAAGTCTAAGAAATTGGTTAAAATGATTTCCCTTCCACAAACTGTGTTGATTCTGCCTCATTACCACAAACCTTTCTAAATGACTTGTGGTAGCATCTTTAAAAATCACTTACATCGTTTACGTGTGTACAAGAAAATCTTCTGATTCAGTATGTGGATGTACCGACTGGAGAAAATGCAAAACTTGGCCTATCTTTGGGAAATAAGGCAGGGCAAGTGTCTGAGGTGTCAAAGAGAGGTCACTTTGGGGCCTACGACGATAATTCTATTAATTTTAAAATAGCGATGGGGAAGGATAGACAAGATCTAAAAATTGAGGTTCTAAATTGGATTAGATTAGATTACTTACAGTGTGGAAACAGGCCCTTTGGCCCAACAAGTCCACACTGACCCTCCGAAGATCAACCCACCCAGACCCTACATTTACCCCTTCACCTAATACTACGGGCAATTTAGCATGGCCAATTCACCTAACCTGCACATCTTTGGACTGTGGGAGGAAACCGGAGCACCCGGAGGAAACCCACGCAGACACGGGGAGAACATGCAAACTCCACACAGACAGTTCCGTGAGTGGGAGTTGAATCCGGGTTTCTGGCGCTGTGAGGCAGCAGTGCCACCGTGCTGTCCGTACCACCAATTTTGATGGTATTAGGTAAGAACTTGCAAAAGCCTAGTGGGGGCAGATTTCCACAGGTAAAAGGTTGGCTGGAAAATGCAAAGCCTTGAGGAATGAAATGAGAGGTCAGAGACACTATATTCCTGTGAGGGTGAAAGGTAAAGCTGGTAAGTGGTAGGGAATGCTGGATGACCAGGGACATTGAGGTTTTGGTGAAGAAAAAGAAGGAAGTATATGTCGGATCTAGACAGCAGGGTTCAGTGAATCCTTAGAGTGTAAAGGTAGTAGGAGTATACTTGAGAGGCAAAGCGGGGGCATGAGAAAGCTTTGGCAAATAGGGTTAAGGAGAATCCAAAGGGTAACCAGGGAGTAAATAGGGCCCCTCAAAGATCAGCAAGGCAGCCTATGTATGGAAGTGCAGGAGATGGGGGGATAGTGAATCAGTATTTTGCATCACTGTTTACTGCAGCAAAGGACATGGAAGATACAGAAGGTGGGGAAATAGTTGGTGCCATCTTGAAAAATGTCCATATTACAGAGGAGGAGGACTTGTTGATGTCTTAAAATGCATAAAGGTGGATAAATCCCCAGGACCTGATCAGGTGTACTCAAAAACTCTGTGGGAAACTTTGAAAGTGATTGGTGGACTCCTTGCTGAGAGATTTGGATCATTGACAGTTGTAGGTGAGGTGCCGGAAGCGTGGAGATTGTGTAACATGTGCCACTATTTAAGAAAGATGGTAAGAAAAAGCCAGGGAACGATGGACCAGTGAGCCGAACATCAGTGATGAGCAAGTTGTTGGAGAGAATCCTGAGAGACAGGATTTACATTTATTGGAATAGGCAGGGACTGATTAGCGATAATCAACATGATTTTGTGCATGGGAAATCATCTCTCACTAACTTGATTCCATGTTTTGAAGAAGCAACGAAGAGGATTGATGAGGCAGAGCAGTGCATTGCAATCTATATGATCTTCGATAAGACGTTTGAAAAGGTTTCTCGTGATAGACTGTTTGGCAAGGTTAGATTATATTGGATACGGGAAGAAATAGCCATTTGGATACAGAACTAGCTCAAAAGTAGAAGATAGGGGGTGGTTGTGGAGGGCTGCTTTTCAGACTGAAGGCCTGTGACCAGTGGACTGGATCAAGGATCAGTGCTTGCTCCACTGCTTTTCATCATTTATATAAATGATTTAGATGCCAACATAGGAGGTAAACTTAGGACGTTTGCTGGTGACACCAAAATTGGAGGTGTAGTGAAGAAGGTGACCTTGGAGTATAATGGGATATTGATCAAACAGGTCAATGGGCTGAGGAGTGGCAGATGGAGTTTGCTTTAGGTGAATGTGCGGTACTGCATTTTGGAAAGGCAAATCTGGGCAGGACTTATACACTTAACGGTAAGGTCCTAGGGAGTGTTGCTGAACGAAGAGACCTTGGAGTGCAAGTTCATAGTTCCTTGAAAGTGGAGTCTCAGGTAGATAGGATAGTGAACAAGGCGTTTAGTATGCTTTCATTGGTCAGAGTATTGAGTACAGGAGTTGGGAGGTCATGTTGCGGCTGTACAGGACATTGGTTAGGTCACTTTTGGAATATTGTGTGTAGTTCTGGTCTCCCTCCTATAGGAAGGATGTTCTGAAACTTGATAAGGTTCAGAAAAGATTTACAAGGGTCTTGCCAGGGTTGGAGGGCTTGAGCAATAAAAGCAGGTTGAACAGGTTGCAGTTGTTTTCCCTGGAGTGTCAGAGGGTGAGGGGGGTGACCTTAGAGAGATTTATAAAATCATGAGGGGCATGGATAGGATAAATAGACAAGGTCTTTTCCCTATAGTGGGGGAGTCCAGAACTAGAGGGCATTGGTTTAGAGTGAGGGGGAAAGATTTAAAAGGGTCCCAGGTGCACTGTTTTAATGCAGTGGGTGGTGTGTGTGTGGAATGAGCTGCCAGAGGAAGTGGTGGAGGCTGGTACAATTACAACATTTAAAAAGCATCTGGATGGGTATATGAATAGGAAGTGTGTAGAGGGCTATTGGCCAAATGTTGGCAAATGGGATATGATTAATTTCTGATATCTGGTCGGCATGGACGAGTTGGACCGAAGGGTCTGTTTCCATGCTGTATATCTCTATGACTATCATCTCATGATAAATGTTAAGCTTACTTGCCTGCCATTTCCTGCTTCTTGGCTTCCTCCCTTTCTGAATGTTGTTTTCCAATCTAATAAGACTGTCCCGAATCTTGGATAGTTTTGGAAATTTAAAACAATGATCAGCATCAGTACCAATTTCTTTTAAGACCCTTGAATGTCTTTCTTTTGGATCCAGAATATGTCAACCTGCAACTTCAATAATTTGCTCATACCACTTCCATGGTGATTGCTGTTTTCTTGCATTCCTTCGTCCCTTCTAATTTCTAACTTGTAGCTATCTGTGGTATGTTACTTTTGTATTCTTCATATTGAAGACTGATGTGAAATTCCTGTTCATTAATTATCATCTTGTTCTTCATGCTTAATTCTTCACAGTGGCTTTCAGTAGAACCTATGTTCATTTTGTTAATTCATTTTAAAAATATTTATTCAAACAATTGCAATCTGTGTTTATATTTCAGATGAACGTTCTCTTACGAGCTAATTTTTCCTTCTTTTGCTGTTCATTATATTTTTGTCCAGTCTTCTGCTGTCCACCAGTTTTTGCCCAATTGTGTCGTCTTTTTAGACTTAATACCTTCTTTAATGTCCTTAATTAACCACAAAGGGTGTGTCTCTATCCCCTGTGGAATTTTTCTTTCTTGTTGGAATGTATTCATTCTGTGGACTCTGAAATATCCCCCTGAAACATCTACTATATCTTTCTTGATCTGCCCCTCAACCAAATTTGCCAGTTTGCTTCAGTTATCTCTGGTTTCGTGTCATCATAAGTGGCCTTTAAGTATGAGATATTTACCTTGGCTCCATTCTCCTCTTTTAAACTGAAAGCAAAATTCAATCATATTATGGACATTGGTACTAAGTTGTTCCTTTGTTGAAATTATTAATAAATCGTATCTCATTTCACATTGCCAGGTCTGTTATAGACTGCTGTCTGTTGAGTTTCACAATGTTCACAAACTAATCCAAGAATGTTGTGTAATCTCATCTAGGCTGCCTTTGCTCATTTCATTATTTTATCTATGTTTTTAAATATAATTCCTCCCTGATTATTATCATACCTTTCTGACAAGCTCTCATTCTTTCTTCCCTATATTGCATCCTGTGATGAGATGAGAGAGTATGTATATTTTTTCCCCCAAGTGAATTCTTGCCTTTATAATTTCACATTTCCATATGAATTGTTTCTCCATTCTGGTTTTCTAAACTTTGGTGATCCTTCTCTATTCTGCTAAAGAATGCCACTTTTTCCTAGGCCTGTACATCTCTATGACTCTAAATGTCTTTGTCCTTCAGTTTTCACGCCTCAATCTTTGTCATCCTGCACCATATTTCTGTAATGGTTATCAGATCGTGTGAGTTTTTTTTCTGTTTGTGCTACAATTCGTCTATCAATTTTCAGTGTTATGTGCAGAGCTTTTACTTTTGTTCTTAATCTCTGGCTTTATCTGTTGATTTACTATCATTTCTACTCTATACCACTTCCTGCCATGGTGTTTGCACTCTAGTTTAAATCCTATCTACCTTTAGTGATGCAATTTACCAGAAGACCAGCTCCAGTAAAGTAGACATTGTTTGTCTCAACAGAGCAGCCCCCACTTTCTGGCGTACGAGTATCTAAGTACTCCATGAATCTGAACCTACTTGTATCACATCAGTTTTTGAGCCACGCATTGATCTCCCTTATCTGATTTGTTCTATGTCATTTAAAAATGGCTCATTTAATAATCTAGAGATTGTCAACTTTGTGATTCTGTATTTTAATTGTGTTTTTAGCTCCTTCTGCTGATTACAGTGAACCTTTTGTTTTTGGTCGTGTCTATGTCATTGGTACTATCATAGATCATGCTGACTGGATCTGTCCCTCTCACTATAAATTCCTGTCCAGCCCTGAGCAGATCCTACGCTGATACCAGGCAAGCAACACAGCCTTCAGGACTTGAGATTTGTGCCTTCAAGTAATATAGTCAATCTTCCTCTCTATGTTGTCTGTTGTGACCTCTTAATCTGTTCTCTAGTCGATTGGGTTTCTGTACCATAAGAATGATCTTATCTACCCTTCAATGCTCAATCTCATCTAACCAGACTGAAAGAGTTTCAAATATATTGGACAGTTGCAAACTCTGAAGCTCTTGTAGTCCTGCCATCTGGCTTTCCTTGCCACTTTAGCTGCATTCACACTCCCTGGTCACTGACCACTAATCACATCACAGGTCCGTAAAGTAAGTGATGTAACTGACTCCTGACACAAAATATTCAAGGTAACTCAATGTGATATTAAAGGTAACTCTAATCTTTCATGATGTGTTGCAATGTGTGTTGTTTGGCCTCAGCTCAAAGTCTGTGCAGAAGTTGCTTGAGTTGCAAATGCTTTCTGTGGACATGTTTCCTATGAATCATACTGGTGTCGAGGAGCATCCACGTGGACTAGCCCTTGAAGAATATAAAAAAAGCAGGGAAGAACTTAAACAAGGAACTAAGAGGATTAAAAAGGTTCATGAAATGTCCTGGGCAAGTCGGGTAAAGGAAAATCCAAAGGCATATGTATATTAGAAGCATGAGAGGTAGTTAGGGAAAACATGGGTCCACTTGACAAAGAGAATTTATGCATGGAGACACAGGAAATGGATAAGGTCATTAATGCGTACTTCACATCGATTTTACCAAGGAGAAGGACATGGATGATAAGATTAGGGAGGGGTATATTAATATTCTAGGGCATTTTGATATTAAGAAGGTGATGTTGGGTGTCTTGATAAATATTAAAGTAGTTACGTTCCCTGGTCCTGATAAGATCTATCCCAGGGTATTGTGGGAGGCAAGGGAGGAGATTGCTGTGGCTTTGACAGAGATCTTTGTATCCTCATTAACCACAGGTGAGGTCCTAGAAATTGGAGAATAGCCAATGTTGCTCCTTGTTGAAGAAGGGCAACAGGGATAATAAAGGAAATTTTAGGCTGGTGAGCCTCGCATCAATAGCAGGGAAATTATTGGAGAAGATTCAGAGGGACAGATTTACTTATTTGGAAATGAATGGACTTTTTTGGGGATAGTCAGCATGGTTTTGCGCGGGAAAGTTTTGTCTCTCAAATTTGTAAGTTAGCTCAATGGATTCAGGATGAGCTTGCCAATTGGGTACAAATTTGGCTTAACAGGAGATAGTAGTGGAGACTTTTTCAAACTGGAGACCTGTGACCAACTGTGTTCCACGGGATCAGTGCTGGATCCACTGTTGTTTGTCGTTTATATAAATGATATTAGATGAGAATTTAAAAAGCGTGGTTAGTAGGTTTGTGGATGATGCCAGGATTGGTAGTATAGTGGACAGTGAAGGGCTATCTAAGATTGCAAAAAGATCGAGATCAATTGGATCATTGGACTGAGGAGTGGCAGATGGAGTTTAATTTGGATAAATGTGAGTTGTACATTTTTGAAAAACAAACACAGACAAGACTTACACAATTAAAAGTAGGACCTGGGTTCATGTACATTATTCTTTGTCACACATAGCTGAATGCTTGCCTTCACTGCTCAAATCTTTGACATAGGAGTTGGAATGTTATGTTGAGGATGTACATGACATTAGTGAGGCCTCTTCTGGGCTACTGTGATAGTTTTGGTTAAAGGAGGAATATTATTAATCTGCTGAAGGTTCAGAAGTGATTTACCAGGGTGTTACCTGGAATAGAGGGTTTGACTTAAAAAGAGAGGCAGAATAGGTTGGGACTTACTTCATTGGAGTATATGAAGTTGAGAGGTGATCTTGCAGAGACTTATAAAGTAATGAGGGATGTCGAGAAGGTGCATGGCTGATGTCTTTTCCCAAGGGTGGAGGATTTCAAGACTATGTGGCATATTTTTAAGGTGAGTGGAGAAAGATTTTAAAAAAGACATGAGGCAATTTTTTTATATAGAGAGTGGTTCATATGTGGAATGAACCTCCAGAGAAAGTGGTGATGCAGGTACAGTTACAACATTTAAAAGACATTTTGGTAAGTGCATGAATAAATAATGTCTGGAGGGATATGGGTTCATGCAGCCAGGTGGGATGAGTTTAGTTTGGGATTGTGGTCATCATGGATTAGTTGGACTGAAGGGTCTGTTTCAGTACTCTATGATTCGATAAATTTGATTGAGTTTTTTGAGGAAGTGACCAAGATGATTGAGGGTGGGGCTGTCTATATTTCACAAGGTTGCTCACGGGGCGGAGTTTAAAGGAGATATGCAAGGCAAGTTTTTTTTATATGGAGAGTCTAGTGGATGCCTAGAATGTGCTGCCAGGGGAGGTGGCCGAAGCAGATACGATAGTAATGGTTAAGAGGCGTTTAGACAGATAAAGGTGAGGAATAGAAGGATATGGATCGTGTGCAGTTGAATAGGATTGGTTTCGAGGAGCACAGACATGTTGGGCTAAATGGCCTATTCCTGTGTTGCACTGTTTCATGTTCATACTGCAGCTGTTTCATATTCTGCTATCCTATATGTGCTAATTATAACTTAGTTTTTTTTAACATATTTTACCTTGGCACCTGTTCTATACTATTTTAAATCTTTAAAAATAGAATATACCGTAACTTGTTAACAGATACTTAACGAACATCTTACTTTGATAGTTAGCAAAAGCAAAGGAGCATCACCTCCCCCTCTCTCAATTGCTGCTCCAACATCCACCATTCTTTTCAAAGTTGGGATGACCTGTTTCTGTTTAGTAATTTTAAGTTAGTCTAGCCCTTGGCACCTTAACAAAAAATAAATAATCTGGTTTTCTTATTTAATAACTTCAGCTGCTGTCAATTAGAGCTTGTACATCCTTACTTAAAGTCTGGATGAATTTTAGAATTTAAATAGTAACTTTGCAGTGAAACATTTAAAGGTGAAATGCATACAATATGAGATTTTGGAAAGAGTCTAAGATCCACCGTTGTGGGTAAACCATGGCAAGCTACCTTTAATTCAGTTACTTATGAAGAAATCCCACAGGCAATCAAGTGCTAAAACAATAATTTAAACTTTATTCCATGGAGCAACCAAAAGAAAATCCCTCAAGTAACCAAGTTAAGGCTCGCAGCTCAAATTGGCTATTACCCAATGAATGATGGAATTTAACTATGATTCCAACTGACAGTGTCAGTATCTGTCTCTGTGCCCAGGGTTTGATCCATGTACAGTGTTGTTATAGAGTCATAGAGATGCACAGCATGAAAACAGACCCATCGGTCCAACCCGTCCATGCCGACCAGATATCCCAACCAGATCTAGTCCCACCTGCCAGCATCCGGCCCATATCCCTCCAAATCCTTCCTATTCATATATCCAGCCAAATGCCTCGTAAATATTGCAATTGTACTAGCCTCCACCACTTCCTTTGGCAGCTCATTCCATACCCATACCACCCTCTGTGTAAAAAGGTTGCCCTGTAGGTGTCTTTTATATCTTTCCCCTCTCACCCTAAACCTATGGGAAAAGACTGCCTATTTGTTTGAAATCCTGCGGAAGAAGAGTTCTGGTGTTGGATTCTTAAGCAGAATGCTTTTTGTCCGTTGGGTCTATGGGGTGACATTTTTGATATTTCAGATTCTTTCACCCAAATTATTGGCTACTCCTTTGGAACCCCTGGTCTGTAGCTTGCCTTCTGATCAGAAGTAACTCCTCCTTTCCTTGTTACACTCTGTGTTAGCTGTCTGTTTGAAAACACAGCTTTCCTTTGATTAACTCCTTAAATTCTTCTGCAGGGCACTGAGTTGTCCTTGTGGCAGAAGGCAGCCATTCGTCAAGCAGATGTCAGAACAGTTTTGTTCGTGTAGCTTTGACGGCAACTCCCAGGCATGGTTAATTGCTGTCAATTCCTACATAAGTTTGTCCTTGTCCTTTTAATAGTTTATTCCAGACAGAGTTATTGCTGCTTCTTCCTGTCTATGTTTGATTTGATCTTTGATTCTTTCATTCCAGGAACAGTTATTAAAGTTCGGAAGTTTATAATATCACACCACCTTCGTCCCAGCACTCAATTTTATGTCCACCAATTCAACACAAAATAATTGATTAGCTTCTGATTTGCTAAAATTTTACATGATACTTTGATGTTTTAGGTCTAATCGTAATGATTTATGAGATCATGTGATTTTCTTTTAGGTTATTGTCCTTCTCCTTTATTGTCTCAGATATTTGCAATCACTGTTATAGCTTGCATTTCCTTGGCTCTCAACTAATTTTGTAATTGTTGCCCATTTTCTAAAGTTCAGGTATAATGTGTCAGATTCAAATATTTGAACAAATCTGGAAATACTTCCAAATTTAACTGCTTTCTATATCTTTTTGTTCCATGTATGTTTATTGATGATAATTTTGAATACTTTCAAATATTTCAAAAACCCATCCAGGTGATGCTGTATAATGTAATCAACAAGCACACTATTCTTCCTAAGTTCTCAAGTTAAGAGTTCTTCCTGCTCTGTCTGTGTGAATGCTACAAGAAATATATTTGGATAGTTCTAAAACTGTTTCTGTGTATATAGGTCCTTGTATCAGAACTCAACTTTAATTATCTTATCAGAGTTGATTTGCTTTTGAATTGGTTTGAACTTGTGTCTCGTTTTTATTGTGCTTTTCTCTTTATCTTTTGTAAAGAGAGGCAAACACGTAGGTGATACAGTTTGCAATTCTACAGACTGTATATAGAACAGGAATATCTTGTAAAGATCTGTTGTTGGTGCTGATGACGCGATTTGGGTAAGAACATGGAATAAAAATTGCAGAGATGTAGGTTGGGTTATTGATTGGATGCAGGATAATAGGACTGATTGGATTATTCTTTGGAGTCAGCACAGACTTGATGGAACAACAGCTCCCTTTCTGACCATGCTATTCAATGATTAATAGGAATTAATTTTGGCTACTCAGCCCCCTGAGCCTCTTCTGTCATTCAATAAAATTACGGCTTATTTCTACCCTAAAGTTCATCCATTTTTTGACCATGTATCCTTTTATATCTACTGATTGCAAACATTAACCTCAGATTTGAAAGTAATTGAACTGACATCCACTGCTTATTGTGGTCAAAAGTTACACCATCTTTATGTTGTTTCCTAATATGTCTCCTGACTCATAATTTAACAATATGCCTGTGTATCCTCTAATTTTTGTTCATCGGCAAAAGTTGTTTTTCTCTGTCTTATCATTTCCTTTCAAAATCTAAATCGTCAATCAAATTATCCCTTAATTTCGGGGAAATATACCAGCCTAGTTGATGTAAAATCTCTTCTCAATTTAATTGTTGGAGCCTTAGAAATATTCTTGTGAATAAGTGCTTATTAAACTGTATATAGCACTTCTATTACTCAGGAAATGGCATAGTCTCGTCTCTTGTATTCAAGCCATCTATTTGGAAAGAGTTACATTCCATTTACTTGTTTATCATTTTTCGTACCTACAGTTATCAGTGTATACATACTTGAAAACTTCTCCTTGCTTTCTGCATTTTGGATCACCTTATGTTTACTTTTACTGAAATCCACCTGACAGTTTTCCCCGTTTGCTTAATCCATCAATCTTATAGATTTATGCACCTGTGCTGTTCTACCAATTTGTAGTGCATTTGCAAACCTGGATATGTGGCTCTCTATTGTGCAAGCTAAGTCATTAATAAATAGAGCATAAATCCTTGCGGGCTGACAGCAGTCACTTCCTCCCAGTTTGATTACATTACCATTATCTCTGTACCACCTCAGCAGTATTCTAATCAGGTCAATAATTAGCTGTTAGTTCCATAAATTTGAATTTTAGCAAACCATTTCTTATGTAGATCCTCATTGAATGCCTTCTAAAATGTTCAGAGATATTTCTGTGTCTACTACTTTAGTTACTAGCTCAAATACTATCCTCAGAAGGAAGCAGGCTATGACCAGTTGTTGCAATTACTTAGATGACATTCAGGCTTGAGTGAATAAGTGGTAAGTAATGTTTGTGCCATGTCAGGTAATGACCATTCACAACGAGCAATTTTGGACACCTCCCCTTCTCTTTGAATAGCATTTCTGTTGCTTATTTCCTCCATCATCAACTTTGTGGAGTTTGCTATTGGCCAGAAACTTAACTCAGCATAAGTACTATGACTACAGCAACTGTTCAGACATTAGATATTCTGGGGCAAATAATTCATCACCTTATTTTACCCTGGCAAGCCCCTTAAGAACTCTGTATGTTTCAATGAGGTCACTTCTCTTTCGTGTAAACTCCAGTAAGTAGAGTCTGAACCTGTTTAATCTTTGCCCATAAGACGATGAACCTTCTCTGAACTGCCTCCAATGAAATGATACTTTTCCTTTTAATAAAGGGACTAATACTGCTCAGAGTACCAAAGATATGGTACCGTCAGCAACTTGTGTAGTTGCAGTAAGGCTTTCCTACTCTCAGACTCGAACCCCATGAAATAAGGGTGAACATTTCATTAGTCTTGCTGTGAGCGAACTGTTTTATGCACAAGTAGCACCCAGTTCCTTTGTGTTACAGCTTTCAGTTGTAATTTTTCTCCATTTAAATGCTCCTCTGTTCTTTTGTTCTTTCTCTCAAAGTGAACAACTTGAGCACAAATTAAGAATGTGATGCAATATTTCGTAGTTGCCTGAATGAGTACAACTTCAGCAGCATTCCAGGCTGTACACCATCTTGGAGCAATCAGCTTAATTGACATTCCATCTGGGATGTTAACCATTAGTTCTGCTAAACCAACAGTGCTGGAAGCTGTATGCATCATCTAAGGCACTGTAGCAAGTTGCAAAGATTTCTTTGACTGTACTTCAAAAATATGTGACAGTTACCACTTAGAATAAGCAGCAGCTGCAGGTTGCCATCCCCACTTCCAGCCCGGCCAAATTCACACACTGTTCTGACTTGGAAATATATCTGTTCTTCCATTGTTGCTGTGTCAAAACTCTTGAACTTTGTTTCCAGCAGCATTGAGTGTATTGACACAACATGGACTGCACCAGTCCAGAAAGGCTACTGCTGTTTTCTCAAATAGTGGTTAGGAATGAGCTATTAATGCTGGTCTTGCTAGTAATGCTCATGTCCCATGGAACTTTGAAGAAAATCACAATCCTTTGGTTCATTTATTGTGTGATGTGATCGACCTGTTGTAAGTCCTTGTTGACTTTTCCAAAATGGCTGAAGTTTCTTGATGAAAGCAAAGCAAAACTATCATTTCAGTTAACTCTGTGGACTGCAGCCAAGCTGATTTCTGTTTCATTCCCTTTGCTCATAATACCAATGTCTATTTGTCTTTGAATATATGTATGTTCAAGAAGTTTTAGAAAGGGATTAGAACTTTAACTGGTAGATTGGGATGTCAGCAATTCATAGTTGGTTACCTGTTGTTAGAATATATTTATTTGTCAATGTTTTCTGTTATCCTGCGTTTATGTGATAGGTAAATTTGGGATTTTGTGCACTTTGATAAAATTTCTAACCTTTGTGTCAACTGAGGGAACAGCAGAACTTGATTTCTGGTGTGCTCGCACAATGACGTGTGACAAGTGCTGGATTTGCTTTGTGTCTCCGAGAAACGCTGCTGTGGAGAGGTGGGTGTGTAGTACCCAGAAGCTAGTTCTGTATTGGATTTAGTAACATGATGTGCTGAGGTAATCTTGTAGCCATCAGTATGCATGGTTTGAAACCAAGCAAAATGGAGAGTGATGTCATTAATTGTAGTAATTTTTAAAATTGGACTTAATTTAGCTGCAAAGAAAAATCCTATGCCTAGAGACTTATGTAGCTTTACATGTAGCTGGTAGTGAGAAGCAGCGACCTTGAATTTTTTTCTGAACTTGGTGGTTGTAGTACAACATTTATTCATTACTCAAATTAATCACTTGAATAAATGCAAGGTATCATTCGCATTCTATGATTTACTTTTTGTTTACTCCAGTTTAAAGTATGATTAAAATATAAAGAGTATAGTTGGAACAATGTTTAAAACTCTGATCTGTTTAGCATTGTGTTTACTGTTTTCTTTGCCCTCGCCCAAAGTTGTGTTAATGCAGTGTCTGGATGTAGGTTTGCTTGCTGAGTTGGAAGGTTTGTTTTTGGACATTTTGTCACTATGCTAGGTCACATTTTCAGTGAGCCTCTGCATAAAGCACTGGTGGTGTAGCCTGCTTTCTATTTATATGTTTGGGTTTCCTTGGGTTGGTAATGCCATTTCCTGTGGTGACTTCATTTCCTGTGGTGATGTCATTACCTTTTTTTCTCAGGGGTTGGTAAATGGGATGCAAGTCAGTGTGTTTGTTAGAGTTCTGGTTAGAATGCCATGCTTCTAGGAATTCTTGTGCGTGTCTCTGTTTGGCTTGTCCTAGGATGGATGTGTTATCTCAGTCGAAGTGGTGTCCTTCCTCATCTGTATGTAAGGATACTTGAGTGTGGGACATGTTGTTTTTGTGGCTAGTTGATGTTCATGTATCCCAGTGGCTAGTTTTCTGCCTCTTTGTCCAATGTAGTGTTTGTTACAGTTCTTGTACGGTATTTTGTAAATGACATTAGTTTTGCTTGTTGCCTGTATAGGGTCTTTCAAGTTCATTAGCTGCTGTTTTTGAGTGTTGGTGGGTTTGTGGGCTACAGTGAGGCCAAGGAGTCTTGAGTAGTCTGGCAATCATTTCAGAGAAGTCTTTGACGTAGTGGCGAGTGGCTAGGGTTTCTCCACACATTTTGTCTGCTTGTTTGCGTTTGTTGCTGAGAAATGAATAAAGTCTGCCGATTTCGCAGCAACACACGAAGCAAACAAGCAGACAAAACACATCCTGAAACCCAAGCCACTCTTCCCTACATCAAAGACATCTCAGAAATGACTGCCAGACTACTCAGACCTCTTGGCATCATGGTAGCCCACAAACCCACCAACACTCTAAAACAGCAGCTAATGAACTTGAAAGACCCTATACAGGCAACAAGCAAAACTAATGTTATTTACAAAAAACTGTGCAAGAACAGTATCAAACACTACATTGGACAAAGAGGCAGAAAACTAGCCACCAGGATACATGAACGTCAACTAGCCATGAAAAAAAAGTGGCCAACTCTCACTAATATCCTTACGTACAGATGAGGACAGACACCACTTTGACTGGGACAACCCATCCATCCGAGACATGCACGAGAATTCCGAAGCATGATATTCCAACCGGAACTCTATCGACAAATACATTGACTTGGATCCCATTTACCACCCCCTGAGAAAAAGAATAGGAAATGACGTAACCACAGGAAGGAATATCACCAGCCCAAGGAAACCCAAACATATAGAAAGTGCTTCGTCCAGAGACTCCCTGAAGATGTTACCTAGTATGGTGACAAAATATCTGAAAATGAACCTTGCAGCCCAGCGAGCAAGTTTACATCCAGAACCTCAATCTGAGCTGCAAATCTTCTCAAAACCCGCTAATACAGTATATCATGGAACAACCATTGAATTTAGAAATTTAGTGCATTCATCCTGATATGGTGTTGTCCTACAGTTTAGCCAAACATATCATCTTGTGGTCATGTTGATGCAAATATCCTTAAAACTCCAGGAAATAATACAAGAGTAACAGAAAAAGGTAGATTACTTCCTGGCCAGATATGTTTATTGTGCAAATATCCATGTCGCATTATTTAATTGAGCAGTGTCTTCATGCCACTGTTAGTAAATTGGAGGGGTAGGACTTGGTGCAGCATTTGGAAGATGTATTTGAATGCAAACAGCATACTTAAAGAGATTATTTAAAATGTGTAGGTGAGAAGCAGAAAATATAGTAATTTCTGCCCATTAAAAGCACAGTTTCTCAAATATGGCACAGTGAGTGGAAGGCAGATGCATGCAAGTCACTTGTCTCAAATCAATATATTAGGCAGAGCAGTATCCAGGCCTGACTGAAAGGTTAATTCTCCCATCATTGCCATTCCAGTTTGGTGTGATGGTGTCATAACATGCAGTAATTTACATTAGTAGTAGCATCTGATTAGTTTGAGTTGAACAACAGCAGGTATGCAGTTGTCCTGGAAAATCTGTGTTGATTTAAGAATGGCATGCAACAGCATTTTTTTAATATTCGATTGTTTGACTATAAATATTTTAAGTTTCTATTTCGATGCAAAGTGCGATGGAGTGTTGAAATCCTTTTTGAGTCAATTTTATTTTGTGTTGATATATTTGTAACACATTTCAAATGCAGTAATTCTGTTGGTTATAATATAGTTTTGTGTAATTTCCAGCTTTCGATAATTTTGAGAAGACTCCTCTTCAGAGGCAGCAGTTTGTTCCTCCTCGATCAACAATTCCATTGGTAGCAAGAATAACAGACCATAATACCTCTGCTTCTTTGATGACAGAAAGAGAAATGTTTCGACTAGAGAAATTCAGGCAGCTTTTGGCAGGTCCAAACACTGACTTAGGTAAGTGTGAACTATGGTGAGGTAACAAGGTACTCTGAAGCGAGGTAATGTGGACTTATCATTTGGTGCCTCCTTTTAGAGAATTAACCTCTCTTAAAACGTAGGTGTTCTCTATTCATCCAAAATTACTAATACAGGGAACATAAAGTGGAATTAAATCAAAGCAATAGGAAATGTAAGAAAGTCTTAGAATATGATGCCAGCTTTACATTGACTAGGTATCTCCGCACTGACAGTTTGGAAAGAAAACAGATTTCTGAGTAACCTTTATTTATGCCCTGATCGTATTAGGTCAGAGTTGATCTGTTGTAGTTGAGACAAATCCTGTGCTTTCTTTTTTAAAGCAGTGTGTTTTGTAGCTATAATCTAGCATTTAATTCTCAAAATGGTAATCAAATGTGCTCTAGGTATTTAGTAACTATTTTTATAGATAGCAAATTAATTGCATGTGAGCCAATAACTAATTAGAAGTTAATTACCATGTTAGGTGTTTATGTGTGCCTAAACCTTCCAAAGGCAGCTTCATGTTAATTATGGGGTGAGAGAACTAAAATTTGATCTGTTTTTAATCTAAGCGTATCACTAAATTATTTTACAATGTTTATGATTCATCTTTTAAAATTTTAATGCTGATTAGATTTATGTTGAATTGTTCTGATTTTACTGGGCTTTCAGAATTTGTTGTGTTTGAACTGGAGCTTTTAAATCTTTGAAAATTAAAACACAAAAGTGAATTATGGCTCTTTGTTTTCTCACTGGCCGATAAGTTGCCATCCTTCTTTCTTTGATCCAGACCAACTAACTTGGAGCAGGAGTGGACCATCTTATCCAACATCTCACTACTCCACCATTCAGTAAAATCGTAGCTGATCTGATTGAAACCCTAAATCTGCATTCCTACCAACCACTGGTGACATTATATCCTCTTGCTTAACAGGGATCTATCTACTTCTGCCACTTTTTTCAGTAAGATAGTCCCAAAGATTTGTGATCCTTTTGAGAAGGGGAGAGGAAAAGCTGTGTTTTAAAATAATGACTCCTGGTTGTATGGTTCTCCTCTAAGAGGAAACATTCATTCTGCATCTCGCTTGTCAAAATCTCTCACATCTTTTATGTTTCAATCAAGTTACCTCTTAGTCACACCTAGCCGGTCAAACTGGCTCTTGTGACACAATGGCAGTATTCCTACCTCTGAGCCAGGAGATCCGGGTCCTAGTACCTCCTGTTCCAGAGGTGCATAATGATGTCCGAATGGGTTGATTAGAAAATAGTTTCTTTTCTCCCCCCATTAGATGAGTCATACATTCCAGGTATGAGTCTGGTCAACTTCTCAACTGTATCTAACACACAAACACAGTACACAGTACTCCAGATGCAGTATCACCGGCGCCCTCTAACTGAAGGATACCCTCTCTCATTTTGTTTTCAGTTCCTCTTGCGATCAATGACAAAATTCCTTCAGGTTTAATAATCACCTGCAGTCTAACCTTCTGTGACTCATGCAAGAAGACACTCAGATTCCACTGCATCTCTCACCATTTAGATAATATGCTACTTTTATTTTGCCTGTCAAAATGTGACAATTTCACATGCCCAGTCACTTGTGTATTTTTATAACCTCACAATTTACTTTCCTGTCTACCTTGGATATTTGGTAGCTGTACCTTCTATTCCTTTGTATGATCATACAGTAGATTCTGCTCATTGAGGTGTACCAATAAAAAATACTAAATCTGCATTGGTCCTGCTTTCCCTTGGACCAATGTGCACTTGAAAATGATGTCTGTACTAAGGTGCAAGAAGCTTGTGACTTCAGTGTTTGTAGAGGACCTAGATACTGAATACCTTGTAAACTTGTTTGTGGGAGTTGAAAAATAGGCTGAGCTGCTTTTCCTATTTAATAGCATGGTTTGAATTGAAGATGTTTTCCTTCTGTTCTGTTACTCTTCCCCCTTGTCATTGATCAAATATCAAAATAAATATGAATTTTATTTGAATTGAAATTTACCTGACTTGTCTAAGAAGCTGGCTGAAAATCTGATTGGGAAAAGATCTCTGTTAGAACAACAGGCATAATGGTAAAACAGGGTTAAAAACAATGACTGCAGATGCTGGAAACCAGATTCTGGATGAGCTGGAAGAGCACAGCAGTTCAGGCAGCATTCGAGGAGCAGTAAAATCAACGTTTCGGGCAAAAGCCCTTCATCAGGAATAAAGGCAGAGAGCTTGAAGAGTGGAGAGATGAGCTAGAGGAGGGTGGGGGTGGAGAGAAAGGAGTTGCAGTGGGAGAGGGACTCCCTGAGATTCTTGTAGAGAGAGGAGGAAGTTGTCGTCCTCTCTCTACAAGAATCTCAGGGAGTCCCTCTCCCACTGCAACTACTTTCTCCCACCCCCACCCTCCTCTTGCTTATCTCTCCACGTTTCAAGCTCTCTGCCTTTATTCCTGATGAAGGGCTTTTGCCTGAAACATCGATTTTACTGTTCCTCGGATGCTGCCTGAACTGCTGTGCTCTTCTAGCACCACTAATCCATAATGGTAAAACACTTTCAGCCATCTGGTGTTGAACCGGGTAGTGTTTGAACAATTTTTCTTTCACTCAGTTTTCAAATGCAAGTATTTGAAATCTTGTCCTTTTTTTTAAAAAGAGATCAATTGTCCTAGTTCAGGTACATCATTTCAGTCACTCATTTCCAAGTAAGTTTAAAAAGTGCATTTCTTTCAGAATTTGTTTTCTGTTTAATTATTGTAACTTTTAACATATAGCTGTCAATACATGAAGCGCTCGTGGATTTAAAGCTAATAGGACAAAATCTGGTCCAATGTAATTTGGATGCTTTATTTTTCAGCAAATGACAGCTTTTCCCCAGTTCCTAAATTTAATTTGTGGTATGCTGCAAGATAGCTGGGATTGTAGGAAGGCTTATATTTCAGATTTTAGAATAATGTGTTGACCAGCTCGTTGTTTGTAAATTTCAAATTAATAACGTGGCAAAGAAATACATCTTCGAGGACATTCTTCAACTGAGTAGGGGGAGAAAAAAGAACTGCATGACAAAAGTGGACCACACAGCTTTGTAGCTTGGATTATGTGACACAATAAAACTCATTATTAAATTTGTTCAATTATTGAAAAATTACAACTAATTTGTCATGTAAAGAAAGCATAGCAGCACACACTTGGTAACTTCTGACCACTGCCTTGAATATGAGAGGTAACAGTTACTTGAGAGAAAAAAAAGTGACATGGTTATAACATTATTATCATTTATGAATTTAAACTTGGTGATAACTAAATTGTACTTCTCTATACTTGCAAATTACTTCTAAATATTGAACTGTTCTGTTGGTCAGTAATTTCATTCTTCAAATAAATCTACTTGCAGTAAAGATTAGATTTTTAAAAGTACCACATATTGATAGTTGCTGAGCACTGTTTGAATTTTCCCATAGTCTGTGCAGACTTCAGAATTTGAACCATAATTACTCAAATTCATTTTGGTTGTTGAGTCAGGGGGAATAATGGGCGTGTGTCTTGAACCAAGTTGAGGGCAGGTAATGGTCTAATGGTATTATTCTGGACTGGGGACAAGAGTTCAGATCCCACCATGGCGAATTTGAGTTCAATAAAAATCTGGAATCAATTGTCAGAAAAACCTGTTAGGCTGATAATGTTTTTTAGGGAAGGAAACTGCCATCCTTATCTACTCTGGCTGACAGGTCTCCAGACCCACAACAATGTCTTTGACTCTTAACTATCCTCTGGGCAATTAAGGATGGGCCATAAATGGTGCAACACCCTCATCCCATGAATGAATAAAAAAGCGTGACGCTGGTTACTACTGTGTATCGGTTCGAAAGAAAATCAGTCAAAATTGTAAACATTGTGTAGTTACTACCCCTCATTTGAACTTTGAGCCAAATGATTTTTAAAAATTACATGAACGACTTGCATTCCAGTTTGATGGCTGATACATTCAGAGCGTGATCAGCCACATGTGGAGCAAGCTGTACATAGCGGTTTGGGTAGATGGCATGTCTGGAGATTTGTGTGCTGCTTTTGTCACCTGCAGCTAATTTCCACATGTTCCTGGTAACCGTCTATTAATGTGTTTGGTGACTTCGTGAATGATCTTTTTCCATTTTGGCCAGTCACAAGCCGGGACCTTGCACGCATCGCTGGGTCTGTTTGACTTCTTCGAGGAGGCATTGAACATTTCCTCCAAGCATTTCCACTCTCCTTGTGAGAGTCTTCTGTGGTGACCCAGTTCCAAGGAGAGTAGTTGCTCCTAGAGTCTGGTATTAGGTTGTGAAGGACATTCCCTTTCCAGTGGGAACTGATGTCGAGTGATTAGCATTGCACTGAGGAGCGTTAGTCTAGGAGAGGGTTGGACTTCTGTCTTTTTTGCGATTAAATTTGGAGCATTTGCAAAGGGATCACTGCAATTCTTTGTGCCTGCTGTAGTTTGTCAATGTCTTCAAAACGTACTGGATTGTGGAGGTTACTGTTGGCATTTTTGAAAATCTTCGGTAAATATTCTCCTCTTCAATTGACTAAATGCTGAACTGACACATTGGAAGTGATGATGAATTTCAACTTTGTTGTCTGCTTTTGTCAAGAGGAGGTTCCCAGAGTATGGAAAATAGCCCACATTTTCCAGGATGTCACCACTGATTTTAATCAACGAGGGCGCTATTTCACTGAGCAAGTTTGGTTACAAGTGGACCTTAATTTTTGGAGTTTTAGTGAAAGTCCCATCTCCTCGTATAGTTTGGGAAGGAGTTGGCAAAGACCCGGAGCTTAACTTCTGAATGTGCATGTAAGTTTCCTTGGCATACTGAAGTTCTGTGACTCAGGTTGGACTGGTTTTGGTTTTGAATTAAAGGCAGCCTAACGTGAACAGTTTCCTGTTCTGTATATTATCTCCATATCCTTTTCAGGAATTTGCTGAAGGCGGTATGCAGTATTGCAGGGAGGAAAGTTAAGATAAATTAAATCAGTGGCATTGTCTTACTTGAATTTGTGGTGGTTCAGTTGGTGAAGGTTTCAAATTACATGCTGTCATGGAATAGTTGGGCAACGACAGCATATTTCTGAGGTGAGCAAAATTTGAGGAAGATAATTTGTAACTCTTTAAAGTTGAGATCTTCATAGCTTTCCTGGGTTTGCAAAAGGCCACGTGCAACAGTTACTGGTGTTCATTGTCTTGTGCAGCATTTGCCATTTAATGCACATTGTGTTTTTAGCACCTCTCAATGGGCAAAAGCCAAACTGCAACTAACTCCATCGGGAGATACAAAGTTAAAGAATCACACAACATCAGGTTATAGTCCAACAGGTTTAATTGGAAGCACACTAGTTTTCCAAGCGATGCTCCTTCATCGGGTGATAGTGATGAAGGAACCTGATGAAGGAGTGTCGCTCTGAAAGCTAGTGTGCTTCCAATTAAACCTGTTGGACTAGAACCTGGTGTTGTGTGATTCTTTAACTTTGTACACCCCAGTCCAACACCGGCATCTCCAAACCATTGGGAGATGGTTGAGGAGGATCTTTGAAATTATCTTTTCTGTGGCAGACAGTACTGAGATTTTTTTTGTTCCTGTAATTCTGTCTGTCTCCTCTTCTCCCTCTGTGATTGATGATAGCTGTGTAGCCTTGTCAAGAGTGCATCTCCAGTATTTTCCCAGAATGGCAGCTACATTGACATGGAATGTATTATTACTCACTCATTTTTCAGCTTGGCGACTTGGTTTGAGTTTGCTTTCCCTATTCTTTCCTTGCCTATCACACCTTTCCAGACTTGTGTGTTCTTACCAACTCTGAAAAATTTGCGTTGGAACAGTTTGTTACATGCTGGAACTCTGGGTAGGAATTACTCAAGATTGGTTTTGAATCCTTGGTCTCATCTGTTGCATAAAGTAAGGAGGCATATGTGCTGCTCACACTGCCATGTTGATTGCTGGTTTGAGTGAGTCAGGTAACCATGGTGCGCTCGTTTTAACCACAGTGAATCACTAAAATGCCAGATGAGCTTTATTTTGATGGTGAAGCTTATCCAAAGAAGTAGGGAAAGCCAGGAGGGTGTAAGAAAAAGTTATGGCCATACAATCATGTTTTCACTTTACAAAATCATTACAGTATCGTTACCCTGTAATTAGTGTTATGATTTCAGCAGAGAGCAGCAGCATTTTATTTGTGGAATGCAAAATCCATGGCATTTACTAAAAGGATGAAGTCGCAAGTAAAAGCAAAAGACATTTGAGCAGAAACATCAGAGGACATGAATACTAATACTTGCACCTTAAGTAACCATTTGCTTAAAATATAAACTCATAATGAACTTATAATGCTATAATTATGTTAAGATAAACTCTCTTAAACCACATTGCCTTATTACACCCATTAGACTTGTACCTCTAATAACATCACCGCAGATAACTTGATCTTGTGCACTGCTTTAAAAATCTGCAGAAGGGTCGAGATTTCTTGGGTCCCTCTACTTCTTTAAGGACAGGTTTTCTGTAGGCTATGGTTGTAACCTCCTGCTCAACAGCAGTCCAAGTTTCTTGAGCTGCCTCCTGTCAGAGCACTCCTGGTTTAGTGTTCTTTGTCTCTGGAGCTAAATTCTCCTGCTCTTCAAACAGTGCATCTACCTGATCAGGCAGGTTTAATAAATTCCCACAAATTTAACTCACTGTTTGGAGCTCTTCACTTAGCCAGATTTCAAACATTTTAGCCACCATAAAAAGTTTCAACTGAATTTAGTTTTGAGAGAGAGATTTTCTCTTCTGGAAGCCAACTTGTTCTCAAGCCTAAAATGTGAACTGTTGAATACAGAATCACACCCAAAATGAACTTGTTTCCCAGACAACCTACTGACATGATCATTTCCTCAAATTTGGATGCTTTACAAGGAATCAAATCCTCAAGTAATCTCGCACTTAAAGGACCTATTGTTCCAATGTTATTCAGATGTTTCTTTCTCTATCTTTCTCCCCACCTTCTTTTAAAAACAGAGAATAGAATGAAAACATTGAAAACTTTTATCCTGAGTATGGCAATTCAACTGAAGAAAATTTATCATTCTTTTTCAAAGAAATCATAAATATTTTCTGAAATTTCCTATCCAAGACTCAAACCATCATAACTTGGTACTAAATTACCCTTCGTTCACCGTCATTGGTTAATATCCTGGATTACAGGTGTACTTATACCTTAAGAATTGTAGCAGATCAAGGCAGCACATTACCAGCACCTTCTCAAGGGCAGCAATCAGAGATATGCAATGAGTGCTGCCCTAGCCTGCAATTCCCACATCCTGTGAATGAAGAAGAAGAAAATGAAGAAAATTCATTAATATGCATATAGTGCCTTACACATCGGAGCAGGTCAATTACTTTTCTGACTTAGTGCATCTTGTGCTTTGCACGATCCAACAATACTTTAATGACCTGGAATTTTCAGTCCCCAAATCTATCTACAGGTCATTCGGCTATGGCACTTTTCGATAATGCGAATTCGCTACATTCAATTGATGAACTGGGGACACTGTTTATAAAGCACAAACTTTTAAAATGTGTATTGATTATAATGTGATTCCAGCCCCATTAGTTTAAATGGTGCTGCTATAATAAGATTATAACACACGACTGCCGTGTTATAGCAGAACTGACTGTACATCATAAGGATTTAGCATATGGGAGGTGCTGTCTTTTGGAATGAGTTATTAAACCTGCCTGATCAGGTAGATGCACTGTTTGAAGAGGAGGAGAATTATCCCCAATATCCAAGGTAACACTTAGCCCCCACAAACAAGATAGTAGATAAAATCTGGTCGTAACCACAGTGCTTCGTTTGGGAGAATACAAAGTAAAAATTACTTTCAACATTTACTACATTACAATAGTTGTGATACAGATTATGCTTTGAGCACTTACTTCCATGAACTGGGAAACAGCAAAATCAGTTCATCTATAAAGAACTTGCACATTTCTGCTCTCATACCAACATGAGAAACACGTAAAAAGCTAAATCTTGTTCAATGAGGTATAACTTGGTTTTAAATTACAATCTGACTGCTGAAAAGCTGCTCTGCTCCTTAAATAATAATGTTCTGTATGTAGAATGTTGTTAAACGTCTCCATAACAATTAAGCACATTTTCTTGTCGAGAAAATTTTTTAAAAAGAAACTAACATCTGTTTGTAATATTTCAGCTATTACCTTATACCAATATAAGCATTATCATCTTTAATTTGCCCTCTGTAAAACTTTGGAATCAAATCATTTGCTAATAAAGTTCTTTTCATTTCTGGTTGGCTGAGAAAGCAAGTGCATTCATCTCATGGACAGCCTGATAATATTGTTGTAAAACCATGCACTTTGAGAGAGTTGCAAGTTCTAGATACATAGATCACCAGATGGTTGAACACATTTTATTCAATATTCTGAAACAAGACAGGCCTCACTTCATCTAAAGACTGCACTCTCAATAATGAAGAATTGGCAGTTACTGAAGCATAAGCCTAGATTATTGTGCTCAAATTCTTAGGTGGGAAATGAATAATTAAGTAACAAGCACACCAATATTGCCACAATTTTTGATGTAACAATTGAACTAGAACTCTACAGTCACTTTCCTTATGCGTTGTTTCTAGTTTCTAACTAAAACATATCTAACAAACTCTAACACATTCTTTTGACTGCAGAATAAGAAAGTGAATCTAAGTAAATGGAAAGGGTAAATAAACAAGGTCTTTTCCCAGAGTTGGGAGGAGTCCAGAACTAGAGGGCATAGGTTTAGGGCGAGAGAGAGGAGATATTTAAAAGGGACCTAAGGGGCAACTTTTTCGCACAGAGGGTGGTGCTTATATGGAATGAGCTGCCTGAGGACGTGGTGGAGGCTGGTACAATTACAACATTTAAAAGGCGTCTGGATAGGTAGATGAATAGAAGGGTGCAGGTAACTTTGCACAGGGCATGCACTAGTTGAGATCAATGTTAGCAAGATTGGCATTAATTGAGGCTAGAGAGTCTGTTCATCAGTCTAATAGTAGCTGAAAAGAAGCTATTCCTGAACCTGCTGGTGCATGTGTTCAGACTTCTGTATCTTCTACCTGACAGAAGTGGTTGTGGAGATCATCACTGAGGTGTGATGGATCTTCGGTGATGTTCGCAGACTTTCTGTGGCAGTGAGCCATGTAAATGGAATCGTGGATGGAAGGTTGGCTTCCATGATAGTCTGGGCTGTGCCCTTCACTTTCTGTAGTTTTTATGTTCCTGGTCAGAGCAGTTGCCGTACCAGGCCATTACGCAGCTGGACAATATGCTTTCTGTCATGCATCTGTAGAAGTTGGTGCAGATCCTTATGGACATACTAAATTTCTTGAGCTGCCTGAGCAAGAAGAGTTGTTGTTGTGCATTCTTGACCATTGCATCTATGTGGTTATTGTCAGTCTGAGGAAATTGACTCACTTGATCCTCACAACCTCTGTTCCATTGATGTGGGTGTGTTCTCCTCATTTCTTTTTGAAGTCATTTATTAGTTCTTTAGTTTTGTTGATGGTGAGAGAGGTGTTATTTTCATTGTACCACGTCACCAAGCCCTCCATCTCTCTCTGTACTTGTGATAGGACGGTTATCTAACAATGGTGATATTGTCAGCAAACTTGTAGATGGCATTCGTTTGGAATTTGGCAACACAGTCATGGGTGTACAGGGAGTACAGTAGGGGACTGAGCACACACCCTGGGGGTGGTGGGGACTCCAGTGTTGTGTTACTGTGGAGGAGGTGCAGTTACCTATCTTCACTGATTATGGTCTATGGGTCAAAAAGCTGAAGATCCAGTTGCAGATGGCAGAGGCAAGACCAAAATCACAGAGTTTTGAGATTAATCTGGAGGGGATAATGGTGTTTAAGGCAGAGCTGTCGTGAATGAGCAGGAGTCTGACATGGGTGTCCTTGTTGTCCAGATGTTCCAGCAATCCGTGCAGGGCTAAGGATATGGCATCTACTGTGAGGCTGTTATGTCATGAGACAAATTGTAGGGGATCGAGGCAGGTTGGGAGACTGGAGTTGATGTGGGTCATGACCAACCTCTTGAACACTTTATGATTATTGAGGTTAGAGCCACTGGGCAGTCATCATTAAGGCACATTGCATGTGCTTTCTTAGGTACGTGGTCTTCTGAAGCAGGTGGAGACTTTGGCTTTTAGGAGGAAGAGGTTGAAGATGGAGGTGAAAAACCTCTGCTAGTTGGTCTGCACAGGATCTGTCCAGGCCCGTCGCTTTCCTTGAGTTGTTTCCCAGGAAGACTGACCTGATATTGCAGCGGTGATCGAGAGAACAGCTGTGTCTAGGGCTGTTAGGGCAAGTGTCACCGCGTTGCTGGCATTCTGCTCAAACCGAGCATAGAAAACATTGTGTGCAATAGGAAGGGATGAGTCTTTGTCTGCTTTCTTGCGCTGCTTCATTTTATTTCCTGTAATGTGGTTAAAGCCTTGCTGTAAGTGGCTGGGGTCAGTTTGGTAGGTTTGGGCCTCTAACCTGGTTCAGTACTGCCTTTTGGTATCCCTGATGGCTGAGTGGAGATGCTCTCTGGATTTCCTATATTGGTCTGGCCATCTGACTTGAATGCTACATGTCTGGATTTCAGCAGGGAGTGGATTTCCTTGTTCATCCAAGATACATGGCTGGGCGACATTTGAATTGACTTCTTTGGTACACCGTTCTCCTCGCATTTACAAATGAAGTCCATGATGGTGGTGCCACACTCATTTGGGTTTTCCACTGAGTACTTGAACATGATCCAGTCCACTGATTCCAAGCAGTCCTGGAGACAGCCTTCCACAACCTTGGACCAGCATTGTACTACTATTTGTGAAGGACCCTCCTGTTTCAGCATCTGTTTGTCAGCTGAGGAGGAACACAGTACTGTGATCTGGTTTTTCGAAGTTGGTGGGAGTTAGAGTAGTAAATATCTTTAGTTGTGTAGCAGTGGTCCAGAATGTTTGGTCCTCTGGTGGGCAGGAGATGTGATGGTGGCAGCACCCTCATGAGGTTGGCTTGGTTGAGGTGGCTGACCACAATGAATAGGGCCTCTGGGAATTTCATCTCTAGTGTGTTTCTGCTGGTGTAAATCGAATAAGGTTACCTCAGATTACAACAGGATCTTGATCAGATGGGCCAAGAAGTGGCAGATGGAGTTTAATTCAGATAAATGTGAAGTGCTGCATTTTGGGAAAGCAAATCCTAGCAGGACTTATACACTTAATGGTAAGGTTCTAGGGAGTGTTGCTGAACAGAGAGACCTTGGAGTGCAGGTTCATAGCACCTTTAAAGTGGAGTCACAGGTAGTTAGGATAGTGAAGGTGTTTGGTATGCTTTCCTTTATCGGTCAGAGTATTGAGTACAGGAGTTGGGAGGTCATGTTGCGGCTGTACAGAGCATTGGTTAGACCACTGTTGAAATGTTGCGTGCAATTCTGGTCGCCTTCCTATCGGAAAGATGTTGTGAAACTTGAAAGGGTTCAGAAAAGATTTACAAGGATGTTGCCAGGGTTGGAGGATTTCAGCTATGGGGAGAGGCTGAACAGGCTGGGGTTGTTTTTCCTGGAGCGTTGGAGGCTGAGGGGTGACCTTATAGAGGTTTACAAAATTATGAGGGGCATGGATAGGCTAAATAGGCAAAGTCTTTTTCCTGGGGTGGGGGAGTCCAGAACTAGAGGGCATAGGTTTAGGGTGAGAGGGGAAAGGTATAAGAGAGACCAAAGGAGCAACTTTTTCATGTTGAGGGTGGTATGTGTATAGAATGAGCTGCCAGAGGAAGTGATGGAGGCTGGTACAATTGCAACATTTAAAAGGAATGAATAGGAAGGATTTGGAGGGATATGGGCTGGATGTTGGCAGGTGGGACTAGATTGTGTTGGGATATCTGGTCGGCATGGACCAGTTGGACCAAGGGGTCTGTTTCCATGCTGTACATCTTTATGACTATGTCGAGGGCATTCTTCACATCTGCATGGGGTGGTATGTCAACTGCTGTCAGGATGGCGGAGGTGAACTCAGGTGGTCGGTAGTACGGATGGTATTTTACTGTAAGATATTCTAGGTCTGGGGAGCAGTGGCATGCCAGGGTCACTGCATCCGAGCAGCATGAAAAGTTCATCGGGGAGCATATCCCACTGTCCTTTGCCTTACCCGAGGAAGCCATGTGGTGGATGGAGAAATCATCAGCTTCTAGGGCACAGTTAGGACTGGAAGGGGTGAGCTAAGACTCAGTGAAGCAGAGCAAACAACAGCCTCTCAGTTCCTCTGGTAGATAAACCTAGATGTGAGTTCACCCATTTTGTTTTTGATAGCTGGGACGTTTGCTTGGAGTATGCTGGGAAGAGGGGTCTTGAAACAGCCGTTGCTGATATTTATGGCATTGATAGTGGTTAGATTCTTGCTGTAGATGATCAATTGTCTGACAATTATGTAGCACGAATGTTACTAACCACCTATTAGCTCAAATCTGGATGTAATGCTGCATATGGAGTATTACATGGGCTGCTTGAGTTTCTGAGAGTTGCCATTGGTGCTGAATATTGTGCAATTATCAGCAAACATCCGCACTTGTGACCTGATGATGAAGGGGAAGTCAATGATTAAACAGTTGGAAATGATTTGGGCTTAGGACACTATCCTGAGTAATTCCTGCAGAAATGTTCTTGGACTGAAAAGGTTGACTTCCAACAATGACAAGCATCATCTTTTGAGTTGGTATGCTTCTAACCATGGGATTTCCTTTCCCTTAGTTACCATTGATTCCATTTTTGTGAGGTGCCAAATGTTGTCTTGATGTCAAGGGCAGTTACTCTGCTTTTGCCTGTTAAATTCAGCTCTGCCCCATGTTTAAGCCAAGGCTCTAAGGAGATAAAGAGTGGCCATGGTGAAATCCAAGCTAACTGTCAGTGAGCAGTTTATTACTGAGCAAGTGCCATTTGATAACACTGTTGACTATCCCTTCTATCTATGCTGATGACTGAGAGTAGACTGGTGGGTTGATAATTTGTTGATTGGATTTGCTCTGCTGTTTGTGAATTGGAAACACCTGGGTAATTATAAAGGATCGAGAGGGATATGGGCCAAACGCTGGCAAATGGGGCTTGATACGTTGGAATGTTCGTTCAGTATGGACATGGAATCAAAAATTTCCAGTACGGAAACAGACCCTCCAGTCCAACGTGTCCATGCCGACCAGATATCCTAAATTAATCTTGTCCCATTTAGATTTAGATTACTTACTTAGATTACTTAGATTACTTACAGTGTGGAAACAGGCCCTTCGGACCAACAAGTCCACACCGCCCCGCCGAAGCGCAACCCACCCAGACCCCTACATCTACCCCTTATCTAACACTACGGGCAATTTAGCATGGCCAATTCACCTGACCTGCACATCTTTGTGACTGTGGGAGGAAACCGGAGCACCCGGAGGAAACCCATGCAGACACGGAGAGAATGTGCAAACTCCACACAGTCAGTCGCCTGAGGCAGGAATTGAACCCAGGTCTCTAGTGCTGTGAGGCAGCAGTGCTAACCACCGTGCCAGCCTTTGGCCCATATCCCTCTAAACCCTTCCTATTCATATGTCTATCCATATGCCTTTTAAATGTTGTTATTGTATTAGCCTCCACCACTTTCTCTGGCAGCTCATTCCATACATGCACCACCCTCTACATGAAAAAGTTGCCCCTTAGGTCCCATTTAAATCTTTGCCCTCTCACCCTAAACCTACGCTGTCTAGTTCTGGACTCTCCCAAACCCAGGGAAAAGACCTTGTGTATTTACCCTATCCATGCCCCTCATGACTTTATAAACCTCTGTAAGGTCACACCTCAGCTTCTGACACTCCAGGGAAAACAGCCCCAGCCTATTCAACCTCTCCCTATAGCTCAAACCCTCCAACCCTGACAACAGGCTTATATCTTTTTTTAATTCCTTTCAAGTTTCACAGCATCCTTGCGATAGGAAGGAGACCAGAATTGCACGCAATATTTCAAAAGTGGCCTAGCCAATGTTCTGGACAGCCTCAACATGACCTCCCAACTCCAGTACTCAATACTCTGACCAATGAAGGAAAACATACTAAACACCTTCTTCATTATCCCATTTAACTGAGACTCTATTTCCAAGGAACTATGAACTTGTACTCCAAGGTTGCTTTGTTCAGCAACACTCCTTAGGACCTTGCCTCTAATTGTATAAATCCTGACCTGATTGCAAAATGCAGCACCCCACATTAATCTAAATTAAACTCCATTTGCCATTCCTAGACCCATTGGCCCATCTGATCAAGATCCCTTGTAACCTGAGGTAACCTCCTTTGCTGTCCACTGCACCTCCAGTTTTGGTGTCATCTGCAAACTTACTAACTATACTTCCTATGTTCGCATCCAAAAGCAGCGGACCCAGCATCGATCCTTGTGGCACAATACTGGTCATAGGCGAAAGTGAGGACTGCGGATGCTGGAGATCAGAATCGAGAGTGTGTTGCTGGCAAACCACAGCAGGTCAGGCAGAATTCGAGGAGCGGGGGAATCGATGAAGGGCTTATGCCCGAAACGTCAATTCTCTTGCTCCTCTGATGCTGCCTGACCTGCTGTGATTTCCTAGCAACACACTCTCGGCACTGGTCACAGGTGTCCAGTCTGAAAAGCAATCCTCCACCATCACCTTCTGGCTTCTACCTTGGAGCCTTGTGTGGTGTGTATTTTCAAACAAGAATATCTAACATCTCCTGACGTTTAAATAGCATCACCATCACTGAAACTCCCATAGACAACATCCTGAGGGATTACAAGCTCTATAACTAGAACAGTAAGTCAGCAGCTGGTAATTCTGTCATGTAGTTCATTTCTTGACTCCCCAAAGTCTGAACAACCTCCACGAGGCAGACTTCAGAATTGTGATGAAAGGCTCTCCATTTGCCCAGATGAGTGCTACACCAAGAACATACAATAATGTCAACATCACCCAGGACAAAGCAGCTCACTTGACTGGCTCCCCAACCACCACATTCACCCCTTGTACTGAAGTGCAGTGACAGCAATGTACAACCTACAAGATGCACTGGCAGCAATTCAACAAGGCTCTTCTGTTAGCACCTGCTAAATGAAGACAGCTACTACCTAGAGGACATGGGAGCAGCAGCACCATAATCTGCAAATTCCTGAGTCACACTCCATTCTGACTTGAACTGTATCACTGCTCCTTCACCATCTGTGTTAAAATCCTGGAACAATCTTCCAGTCATAAGGCAATACTTTTCAAATGCTATTTAACATTCTTTATACATGCATCTTCTTCTCCTGGTAATTTAGCTTAAACTCCTCCAGCCATGCCAGGAAGCTTCCTTGCACGAAGTACGCAACCAGCCCTTTTGCACTGCAAACTGTCTCTTTCGAATTAATCTGTCCCCTGAAAACTGATTCCAATGTCTGAAGAATCTCAAACCTTCGCTCTTGTCACACCTTAAGCCAGATGTATTAATTCTGCATCAGGAAAAATAAAAATCGAATGTTCGATGTTCTAGAACAGTGAGGGGATCTGATATTTTGAGGGCAACAGTAACGGACGCGACAGGTGATGAAGTCTGCTATTTTAAGTGGAAAATTGAAGGGTGAATTTGATCTTGCATCATTTTACTGATTTTTGAAGCATATGCTTGATGACAAATGACTGGGAGCTTGCATAGTAACCAGTTAAAGAATACTAATCTGATATTTTAAAATTTCATATAACAAGTTCCTTACATTATATAATTCCCAGAAACATAACATGCAAATTAAGAGAACATAATATTCTTACCACTCCATGTAAACAGCATTCTACCTCAGGATTTGGGCCATCACTGTAGTGGTTACCATGATTTCCAGGGGAGCAGGTTGAAGAATCGGTAGAGCTATCAGGGCTTGAAGGCATATTTGAACTGATCTGTGTTAGCTTGACTGTAACAAGGGTTTTATGTTGAACCGAAGGGTCTGGTTTGGTGCTGTATGACTTGTGATCTATTCACGATATTCTTGCGCTTTTCTAGTGTTTCTCAGAAGACTCCATCATTGTGATCTTGCCATAGACACAGATCATAGTTCCTTTCTTAAAGTCCAGATATCAGTTTTAGCTAGGTCAGAGATTACTTAAAATCTTTTTCATGATTGGTTGGTTATGAAGTCATTTTAACTTGCACGCAAAGAATTTGAGGTAAATGTACACAGTTTCAGTTATACATGAATGCAAGTTATGTTGCATAATCAAAGAAAAAAAAAACTTGACAGTAGCTATGAGTATGATGGTGCCAAGCACAATTGCTCATGCATTGTTGAACTTCAAACAAGTAAACTTAAGATTGTGACATTTTCATTTTTTTCTCCAGTCAGGCACTTAAAATCATTCCAACCACTGGCTAAATCAACCTTTCCTGGTTGCAAAGATGTCTGAATATATGTACCAGTGACAAAAATACTCATTGCTTTCCTGCTTCCTAGCTGATACTTGATGTTTGGTTTGGAATATTTGAATAGTTAGTTTTACCATTGATATTTTTGAGGTACAGTTGGGCTGTTATTGACTAATTGTAGGTCTGTGGATTGTGAATGACACACGCAACCTTCAAATATTCCACGTTGGTTTTTTGCATTCTGTTCCAATCTGTGGTCAGTAAATTTTATTGGCTGCTTTCATCCATTTCTGGTTTGTTATTATTTCATGCCATCTTGCATCTTCTCCAGTAAATTAAGTTTTTGGAGTTAGTATTTTTCGAGTTTGGGTGGCAAGAACAGAAGAAGTGGAGCCTGCTGGGAAGGTAAAGGTTTCTATAAAATGATCCACCTTTGTATGCCAGTGGTGTGGCCTGTTCAAGTTCAGGTGGCGGGAGCAGAGAATACAAGTAGCAGAGCCTGCTGGGAAGGTAAGTGATTGTTTTTTAAGTGGGTAAGCTTTTCAGGGGTTCTCTTTTATTTTCCCCCTCTCTTGTTTAGTACTGTGTGAGCTTTCAGAGTAGCAGGGTATGGATGTTAGGGCAGTTGCATGTTCCTCCTGCAGAATGTGGCAGGTGAGAGACACGACATGTCTCCACTGGCCACATCTGCGGGAAGTGCACCTAACTCCAGCTTCTCGAAAACTGAGTTAGGGAACTGGAGTTGGAGCTGGATGAACTGCAGATCATCCAGGAGGCTGAGAGGGAAATTGAGAGGATAGAGAGGGAAGTGGTCACTCCTCAGGTGCAGAATAAGGACAGCTGGGGGTGGGGGCGGGGGTGAAAAGGGAACCGACAGACAGATCAGGGATCCCCTGTTGCTGTTCCCCTCAGCAATAAGTGTACCATTTTGGATTCTGCTGGTGGGGACGGCCTATCAGGGGAAAACCATAGCTGTCAGGTCTCAGGCACTCAGAAGGGAAGGGGGTAGAATAGAAAAACACTAGTGTTAGGGGACTCAACAGTTAGATGGATTGACAGGAGATTTTGTGGTCAGGAATGGCACTCTCAGAAGGTATGTTGCCTTTCAGGTGCCAGGGTCCGGGATGTCGCCGATCGGGTCTACAAGGTTCTGAAGGGAGACGGTGATCAGCCAGAAATCACGATACATGTTGGCACCAATGATATAGCCAGGAGAGGGTTTGAGGATCTGAAAAGTGACTACAGAGAGCTAGGGTGGACGCTGAAGAGCAGGACGAAGTAGAGTAGTGTTCTCAAGTTTGCTACCGGTGCCACGAGATAGTAAGTGAAGTGAAGTAAAGAACAGTCAGCCAGTGTAGCTTAACATGTGGCTGCGCGGCTGGTGGAGGAGGGAGGGCTTCAGATACTTAAAGCATTGGGATGCCTTCTCAGGAAGCTGGGACCTGTACATGAAAGATGGGTTGCACCTGAACTGGAGAGGTACAAATGTCCTGGGTGGGAGATTTGCTTGTTCAGGAGGGTTTAAACTAGTTTGGCAGAGAGGTGGGAACCAGAGCTACATATCTGGGCGGGGGCTTTTTGTATATGAGGCAGTGACAGGATGTAGTGAATCTATTGGGAAGGGTTTTCATGTGATGGAACAAAGGGATCAGTTAAAATGTGTCCGCTTTAATGTTAGGAGTGTCAGAAATAAGAGTGATGAACTTAGAATATGGATCAGTATTTGGGACTGTGATGATGTGGCTATAACGGAGATGTAGGTTTCAGAGGGGCTGGAATGCTTACTAGATGTTCCAGAGTTTAGAACATTTAAAAATAATGAGGGGTGGCGGGGGGTGCAAGAGGAGGGGGAGCAGCGTTGCTATTCAGAGAGTGCATCACAGCTACAGAAGTGAAGGTTGTCGAGGAAGATTTGTCTACTGAGTCAGTTTGCGTGGGAGTTCGGAACAGCAAGGGAGCAGTCACCTCATTGGAATTTTATACAGACCCCCTAATAGCAGTAGGGAAATCGATGAACTCATAGGCTGGCAAATTTTGGAAAAGTGCAGACGTAGCAGGGTTTTTAAGAATGACTTCAATTTTCCCAATATTGATTGGAACCTCCTTAGTTCAGACAGTTTGGATGGAGCCGTTTTTGTCAGGTGTGTTCAGGAGGGTTTCCTGACTCAGTATGTAGATAGCCGACAAGGGGAGAAACCGTTTTGGATTTGGTACTCGGTAATGAGCCAGGACAGGTGTCACATTTCACGGTGGGAAAATACTTTGGTGACAGTGACCACAACTGCCTCACATTTACCATAGCCTTGGGGAGGGAAAGGAGCAGTTACCAAGGGAAAATAGTTAATTGGGGAAAAGGAAATTTTGACACTGTCAGACAGGAGTTGGGCAATACAGATTGGGCGCCGTTCCACAGAAAGGGCACAACAGACATGTTGAGACTATTTAAGGAGCAATTCTGGCAAGTTATGCATAATTTGTTCCTCTGAGACAGGCAAGAAGAGGTAAGATTAAGGAGGAGCCTTGGATGGCAGGATTGACTGCCATGAAGGGCCATAGTTTTAAGGTGTTAGGAGGAAGGTGCAGAGGAGACATCAGAGGTAGGTTCTTTACGCAGCGAGTTGTGAGCACATGGAATGCGTTGCCAGTGGTAGTGGTGGAAGCAGAGTCATTAGGGACATTTAAGCGACTTCTGGGCATGCACATGGACAGCAGTAAATTGAGGGGAGCGTAGGTTAGGTTATTTTATTTTAGATTAGGATTAATCCTCGGCACACTATCGGCCGAAGAGTCTGTACTGTGCTGTGTTGTATTGTTCTATGTTCTAATATGACCTCTAACTTATTTAGGATATAGGAGCAACTTTGGCTAGAAACTAAATGCCATTTCTTAGGAGGATAATTACTTTATCGAGGCCGTATGAAATTATGGTGATGATGATAACCGTTATTTGAGGCAATCATTAAAATATAAATTAAGTACAAATGAAAAGGAATTATGCAATTATGAGAATTTCAATGTACAAATAATTGCAATACATTGAAATATGCATGTCTCCTTGATTTACAGCATACACATGTTTATTGGACTCTACACTTTGAATTAAAGTTCATACAGCATATGTTGTCAGGTAGGAGAAAGTGAGGACTGCAGATGCTGGGGATTAGAGTCAAGAGTGCGGTGCTGGAAAAGCACAGTAGGTCAGGCAGCAACTGAGGAGCAGGAGAATTGACGTTTCGGGCATAAGGAATAGGCTGTGGGTTGCGAGGGGGGTGCTGAGAGATAAGTGGGAGGGAAGTGGGTTGGAGGGAAGGTGACTGAAAATGCGATAGTAGATGATGGTGGGGGAGAAGGTGATAGGTTGGAGAGGAGGATGGAGCAGATCTCAGCACCCCCTGCCCACAAGCCTGTTCCTGATGGAGGGCTTGATCCTGGAACATCGATCCTCCTGCTCCTTGGAAGCTGCCTGACTTGCTGTGCTTTTCCAGTGCCCCACACTCGACAGCATGTGTTGTCAGGTGGATTTCATTAACTTATAAGTCATTTGCATATTCGTTATGAGCTTTATAAAATAAGGGATTGGATTACAATGTACAATGACTTTGGAAATTAAAACGTACGGCCCTGGTCCTATTTTTGTAAACGAGAAAAGCTGAACAGATGGGGGAGCTGCAGGCCCGTTGATAATTTGAAGTAATTTTAATGTACCATTTCTCCACCTTAGTGTGATGTTACAAAAAGGTTTGGATTACTTTATGTAACGTCAGAACAATTTTTGGCTATTGCAATACAGTATTGTGAACTAGAGGAAGACATTTCAATGAATGCAGTCAGAAAACTTTATGAAATGGTAAACTTAGTGTTTGGAGCATAATGTAATTTATCTTTCATCTTGTGTTTAGGGGAGAGATATTTTCGGCAAATTTCTGATGAGGAAAGAATGCATGTACTTCAGGTTGGGCAAGAGTGCTAGGTGTTCTTCACATGTGGGTATGGAGAACAGTAAGTTAAATTTACAAGGAGTATCACCATTTCTGTGAGAAAGAAAATTGAATGCAAATCTTGGAATGAGAAATGTTGGAGAACAAAGCCAATCAATCAGCATCCAGAAGTAATGTTTGTTGCTAGTCTCTTTCAAAACCAACTGGAAAATGAGCAAGCCCTTGATGAGTTTGAAGCATAGGGGCGGTGTGGGATGAGCAAAGAACTGAAATGGCTGGGTGGGGATACAACAGAAGAAGGACAAAAATAACTAAATGATAAGAGCTGAATGTACTTATTACTGTGAAAGAGAGGTAATTAGTGAGTTTAAAAGTGTAATTACCCATTGAATTGTGCTTGCTGTAAGCAACTGAATTCTGCATTTAATAGTTGCCCCAAAGGATTGCACGTAGCATTGCTATTTGAGGATGGTATAGTTGATAGCACCCACAGTTGAGATTGATATAGTACTAGCCCAGCAGCAAAACTGCTAACTCCCTTGTCACCGTAGCTCATTTGCAAATCCTCTGTAGAGGCATTGGAATGGCGATTGGAATGCCCTTGCATCAGGGTTTACAAAAATGAAAACTGAAAAGCTTTCTATGCTTTATCAAAAATGCATATTGTGTTGAATTATAAAGCCATTATGTAATACGGTTTCTATGTATTTTAGACATGACTATAAAAAGTCTCTGGTTGTTTATTCTGAAATGGACTGGTGTACTCTTTAACTATTGAGCTGTTTGCCACAATTTATCATGTTTTCATCCCTGTGACCTATATGCAGTTCTGAACATAGGTTTATCAATTGAGCCATGAGTCTTTTGAAATATGTTCAAAGCAGTGAACCTGATTTAATGGCCACTGGAATGATTAAAAGGAAGTAATTTGGATTTGTAATGTTTAAATAATTGTGCATTAATTTGCTTAATGCTTGTTGTAAATGGCTGAACCAAGCAAAAAGTGCATTGTATTTCTTCACAGTTTCAGATGAACTTAAAAAAAATTGAATAATTATTAACCAGCAGGATTGCGTTGTGACTAACAATAGATTTTTGGAGCAAATCAACTGGCTGGAATTAACAGTGCAGAAAAATGCAGCGATGAATATTTGGAGAGAGGTATATATTTTTGCCATGTTATTGAGAGTGCTGGATAACAGTTTGCTGTAGTTGGGAAAATTATGACCAATGTATTCATTACCTCTGGAGCTACCTCTTTTAGCTATCGGGACGAGGGACTTATGATTTGAAAATCAAGCAGATAGAGATGGGTGAAGGGAGGGGAAGGACATCTGTTTAAAGAGAATTTTACAAAATATTTGAGTTGGAAATGCTGAGGCTGGGGCACTTTGGAAAGGGATTCCAGGAATTGGCCAAAAGTGATTTTAGTAGTTTTCAATCGTTTTCAGAAGTAATAGGATCTTACTGACCGATTCATTATAGGAGGTTAGCGAGGCTGAAAATTGAGATGTTGGCTACCTTTCAGAAAAGGATTTAATGAAGCAATGTGGGCGAGCTGTGGATTGTTTATGGTGAAAGATGCTTTGAACATTCCATTAATACTAAAGGTTATGGGGAGGAATTGAGTACCACCACCATTGCTAGAGAAGTAGTATTAGACAAACTAACGGGGCTAAAGGCAGCTAAGTCCCAGGTCCTGATGGCTTACATCTTAAAAGAAATAGCTACAGAGGTAGTGAATACATTGGTTGTAAATTTCCAAAAATACAGCAGACTTTATTTTAACCTGCACTCGCAGTAAACTGGCAAAAGTTATATTCTGTAAAGTTTATTATTCTGTCAATTATTACACTTTGAAAGTTTATTTGCCTCAGTGTAAGGATACTTGTTCAATCCAATGGCCACACAAAATATCAACAATTGATTCAATTTCGAGTCAATTTCTCCTCACAAACTGTAATGTCTAAGTAATAGCTCATAAAAGGTACCTCACAGAAAGTAAGTTAAAAAATATGAGCCCACAGTGTTGGAGTTTGGATATTGGCATTCGCAAGGGGTTTGTATGAATAGTGGAGTCTTAAAGCAACTATACAAGATGCTGGTGGGATAGCATTCTGAGAGATCCCTCTCAAATCTAGTTGCATGTTTTTCAATAATAAGAAATTATAATCTTAATTGCTGGAAGTCTTGCTTAGCTTTTTCTCAAAAGTAACTTTTTTCTTCCAGTAAAATGTGGGTGACTTGGGGCGCACATGAAATTGTTGACTTCACATTTCAAGAAAGCGCAGTGTTTCCGGAGAATGTCCGTTTCATCCAAAATCTTCTCGGTTTTTTCCTGTAATCTTTAAATATTCCCAACAGAAGTGAAAATGGGAGAGGGAAAGGAACAAACTGTGCATTTGGATGTCACATTAATGGCAGGTGATTAACAGCTACCATCTGAAAGCAAAAGTTGGGGGTGTGGGAAAAGTCCAAAAACTGTAAAGATAAAAAGGAAACAGAATGGGGACAAATGATAAGATCAGTACTTTGAGATGTAAGGCATGTGATTCATATATACTTTGATATCATTTGCTTTGAACCTTGATTTTGAACTAGTGGCGTGTTGGTTTTGCTCTGTCCCTGAAGGGCTTTAATGATCAACTTGTAAATATTTCTGTAGCAATGTTGATTTCTTCTGAAACACAATATTAGCGAGACTTCCTGGAGTGGAACTTATTGGGTGAATTTTAGAGTGAACAGACTTAGCAGTGCACTGTATTAGGCTTCAGTTCAAAGGTTCTGGAATGGAATTTTCTTCTTGACATAGGAAATACCCATTGCTTGAAGGGACCCCTTTGGTTTCACAGGTCTTTTTAGAAGTTTGAGGCTGAAGTTGGATGTTTAACACGGTTGCTCCAGAAAAAAAGAGATTAGATCAGTTAAGATATAGGTTACTTCAGTATAGCAGCTTATTTTGAAAGTTCCATACAAGAGGTGTTAGTTCAAAACCTTGAAGGGGGTTATTTGAAGAAGAGAAATGCCATGCTTGGATGGATTAAGATTCTTGGAAGAGGTGATCTGACTCTCAAGACAGGAAAATCAAGCCACTGCTAAGTCAGTCCATATGTGTGACAAAGATGGGAATTCTCTCTGGTGCCAGTATTGTCAAGGAATGCAATTATTGGAATTGCATTTTCCTGTGTGTTTTGAAATCTTCATACTTGCATGACATGTAAATAGTTAGGTTTATTCTATTTTGTACTTAATTTCTCTGGTTCCTTCAGAATGTTGAAAAGGGAGAAGAGATGCATTTCTGGTGGCATCCCTGTTTCCCTGTTTTTCCTTAGGTTTGTTGTTTTTTTTTTCTGAATCTTCATCCTTCTCCTAATCAAACCTTTCCTTGACCCACTTTTACTTTCTTGTCCCATAATCATTCTTGCAATGCCAAACATTTGGTCATTTAATCTTTCATGCCTTCCGTTCCAGCACAGACCTTTTGCTTGCTTCTTTGTTTCCACTCTTTATTTAAAGTCTATAATACATCAAACTAACTTTTTCCCAGGTCAGCAACCTGAAATGTATAATCTGTTCTTTCTCACTCAGTTGCTGCTAGAAAATTTCTGGCGTTTTCTCTTTCCATGTTGTGGAGATAGACTTTGGAGGAGAAATTGTGTTGTATGTTGTGTTTGAGGCACCAGAGAAGTTGTAAATGGTTAATCGCTGGCAAGCCAGTCAGGTGTTGGGCATAATGTTCTTAATGTTTTTATTTAATGATGTGTTCTTGGAGTTTGGATGTAAGATGATAAGATCCAGTACTTCTCAAAGTGGCATGGACAGTGCAGTCATAACTTAATGAAGTTGGTATAAGAAAGGAAGCTCTGTGGACAGGGTATGCAAGGGAGCCAGTGGTGGATTTCACAGCTGTCATGTATTGCAGCGGGTAAGGAAGAGGTTGAGAGAAGAATGCAGAATGGGACTTTTGGGTCCAAGTGGAAGAAAGGTGTGATATATGGCTAGGAGTCACAGGTGGATGTGGGGAAAAGATCAAGATTGAAACCAGGAAAGAGCCAGTTAAGTGAAATTTTACTTGGATTTTTAATATCTGTATATTGGAGGTTATCATGAATGAGAAGGCTGGAGTTAAATGTGATGGCCTGTCTTGGAAGAAATATTGTGAGTCTTGACTTCAAGTTAATATGGATGAAAAGATGAATAGTTAAAAGACCACACTGAATTCTGAAGTTTAGAAAATAAGGTGAGTATAACATCTTATACTGGTTCTAAAGCAGTTCATGCAATTGTACTGTTTCTTTTGATATCTGGCGTGTTGTAGTTGAAAGATGATTTATAGTTTTATGTGCTCATCAAATATTCTTTTCCAGCTAAAATATTAACCTTCAAAATAGTGATTTCCAAAAATAAGTGATGAGTTTGATAGAATTTGATTTACAACAGGCATGTGAGGAAACGAGGCTGTGGCTGCAAAGATTCATTGAACTTTGATAGAATCACTCTGGGAGAGTAACTATAATGTGGTTAGCTGAACAAACCATTTTTAGCAAGAGGAAAAATATGCATGTTGTAATTTTCTTGCATTCTGAAGGTGGGATCTGCTAAGAGGTGTGTAGTAATAGGGTGTTGATAGCTAAGGTGAACTGGCATGAAAGAGGAGTGGAGACCTGAGGCAGATCAGCCATGATCTTAACTGGCTCTTGTGGTGCAATAGTACGGAACCAGGAGCTCTGGGTTCAAGTTCCACCTGCTCCAGAGATATGTAATCACATTTCTGAATAGGTTGATTGGAAAAATTTAAAACACTTCAGTTAAGAGTCTTGAGGCACAATGGTCTTCTCCGTACCTCTGGGCCAGAAGGCCCAGGTTCCCAAGTCCCACTTCCCTAGGCATGTATTTTAATATGCCTGAACAAGTATTTTAAAGATATCTACTACTTTCCCATCAAGGGCTGTTGCAGTACAATGTTTGTGTCCCTACCTCCAGGATTTCGATACAGATGTGGCTTTGAAGAAGGCTTTGAAGTATGTGTGTGGGATAGGAGGGTACATCTATATTTTCCCCACCATTTCTCATTCTCACTCCCTCACTTCCTCCTGCTGAACTGCTTCAGTTGTGTGTTTCTTTCCTGTGTACACATTGGCTTTATCAGAATTCTACATGTTGATGTAGTGTTTCCAGAATTGTAAACATAAATGTTAGTGGACTGACACACATTCACAGTTCCAAGCGACACTGGGTGTCAACAAATAGTAATATATCTATGACAGTCCAGTGGAATGCCTTGGGTACATTATTGCATTACAGATGTGAGATATATATAAAAGTTATTGGCTAGTTTATTGTTTCTGCCTTACAGTTGGTCTCCGCATGTTTGAAACCTCCACCATTTTTGTTTGGATATGTTTGAAACTTGCTTTTGCTCTGGTATTGATCCTTTTGCTGAGGTGATAGGCTATCTGTGTCCAGCCATGTCCAGGCATGGTTTACAAATAAGTATTGTTATGAGTCCTGAAGAAGTATATTAGACTTGAAGCATTGACTTATTTTCTTTCTCAACTGATGCTGCCACCAGCTGAGTTTTTCAAGTATGTTGTTTTTATTTCAGGCTTCCATCATCAGCAGTATTTTGCTTTTATATTACTGTTGTTAACTTGACAAGTAGTTGGTGGAAGAGTTTTTTTCTTTGCGCTCTCCTTCACACCAAAAGGTTGATGACAGCAGCACGGTATGCATTTTTATCTGTTCTTTGGAAAAAACATTTTTCCCGATTGAGTCCATGTTATAAAAATACTTCTCATTCAATATGCAAGCTGAAATTTAGAATGGAAAAGTGTTATCCAAGAGATATAGAAATAATTTAGCATTCAAGTGCTTTACAATCCTCTGCTCACCTTTTTTGGTATTGATCTTTTAATCATGATCTTGGACTTAGAGTGAAAATCTTTGAAATTTTGGTGTTCTGAAAAATCTATTTTCCATTTGATTGCACCTTTCAGTCCGCTGTTCAGTCATCTGAAATGTTTTAAGGCTTGCTATTTGTTACTTTTGAGGAAGGTTAAGAAGGCTTAGACATTTTGGATGCCATTTCTGGCTGGCATGTTTAGCTTGAGTGGCACGGTGGCTCACTGGTTAGCACGATTGCCTCACAGCACCAGGGTCCCAGGTTCGATTGCAGCCTCAGGCGACTGTCTGTGTGACACTGTGGGTTTCCTCTGGGTGCTCCCGTTTCCTCCCACAGTCCAGAGATGTTGCCCATAGTGCTAGGTGCGTTAATCAGAGGGAAATGGGTCTGAGTGGGTTACCCTTCAGAAGGGCCTGTTTCCACACTGTAGGGAATCTAATCAAATCTAGTCAGCCTGTTAAATTTGAATAATTTCAGAGAAATTTCAGCTACTCTCAAACTGAATTGTATGCTACATTTAGTTTACAAGTGCATAACTTAGGACAGGTTGTGTGTCGTGATGTGTTAAATATTTGGAGGCACTGATCAACAAACTATTGACTTTCATATTGAACATTGTCCTGCTTAATTACTTACAAAACTACCACTTGCTTGGTTTATCAGGTAAATCTAGTTTAATTCACAGGTTAAAAAAACTCCTGTTGAGGGACTTTGGTTGGACAGTAGTTGTGTTCCTACTCCTGGACTGGGAGACCCAGGTTCAAGTCCCACCTAGTCCAGAGGTGTGCAATAACATCTGTGAACAGGTTGATTGGAAAAATGTTAATGGGAAAAAAACTTGTTCTTTTAACATACTGTTTTTTAAAATAGAATGTTCATCAAAGTGATATTTATACTTGCTGTGTTTCACTTCATCTTTGAGCTGATGTGATTCTTCTAACGTTTGGATTACTCTTGAACACACATCACAATGTTAATTCAAAGATGCATAATTTGCTGCAGTACTTTAATGTTTGAAGACTGGAAGACTTGGCACTTTGCTAACTATTTTAATTTGTCAACCCCTTTTTTAAAAAGCAACATGCTGGAGCAAATTGCTGATTAGTCCTTGCCTTCCTCAATTTTTTGATATATTGCTTCAAAACATTGATCCAGCATTCGGACTAACTGACTTGCTAATTTTTGGTTTCTTTCTTGTGCCTTGGTAAGATGCAGTTGAAGTGGGAGTCGGCATGAGGCATGCTGACATGGGGCACACATGGGCCACTGAGCCATAAGTTGGTCACTTAGCATACAAGATGGCCACTGAGCTATTGTGTGGAAAAGTACAGAGAAGCATACACAAATACTGCCTGAGGCCAGCAGGATACCAGCACAATAGACACACAACACAGACAATTAGTTTAAGGCAGGTGGTGGAGAGAATACACATCAGTAATGTCTACTGCCCGCTGAAGAGTCTGAGTCCAACCACCACCTTCAATAGAAATTTTAACTACCTAAGAAAGCTTGTATACAAGTGTTAATACCTTTGACTTGCAGTAATGGAAAACCATCTTCCTTCTCAGGAAGAGCAATCATGACCAATTACTGCAGCAATGGACTTAGCCATAGCTGCTGAAACTGACAATGACTCTCTAACATTCCTCTGAAACTGACAATGACTCTGTAATGTTTTCTATCAAACCATACTGCACAAACAAAGACCTGATATCTGGACCATTATACCATGAAGTGTATAAAATATCATGACATGTGCTTCGAGGGTGAGAGAAGGCTCGCACCTGACAGACGTTCTTTGTACAATAAACTCTGTCGTTGAATCCCAATTCTGACACCAAAACTGGTGATTTCCCCACAACATAGTAAACAGTAGAAAACATTGGACAGGGATAAAAGATACTTAATTCTAAACTGTTGCAGTTGGCATATTTCATACATTGAAAACCAGTGCAGAACTGGAATTCAGAAAATACCTGTGTGGAATCAGAAGGTTCTTTTAGTTGCAGAAGTGAAGAGGAGGCAGGAAGATGTCTCTGGCTGCATATATTATCAACTTTGCTTGGCCTTGGGAACTGATAATAAACTATACTGCAAAAGTTGTGACTGAAAATTTATACTTGGTGAAAATAAAAAAAAAAGCCAGTTTTCAAGAAATAAATGTGAAAAATCTGTTTCAATTCTCGAACAGAAGTGTTTTAAATCAGTAGTGAAACTACTGGTACAAAAAGAATGAATAATAGTGGTCACTTGCCCTGCAGAAAGAATAGGTGATCGAAGAGCATCAGATTTACATTTGCTGCGTCACAAATCGATAGCCAGCCATCATCTGTGCTTCGATTCATATATTAGCATTCCAGGCCAGTGAAAGTCTCTTGCTTTCTCAGTGCCAGGGTTCAAGTCCCACCTGCAGATAAAGTAATTTTTATGTGTCTATTTCCTTGATTGTAAGGAAAATGTGTAATAATCATGATGTTATGAACTAATCAGATGGATATACTCACTTTCTTACAATGCGATTCCTCGTTAGCATTGGAGACCATCATCTGCAGTAAACTGTTTGGACTTTAATTGATGTTCCACGCAATATCTGTAAATGATTCTTATTTAAATATTTAAGTAATTTAGTACTGGTGTGTTGTGGAGTCAGCTGCAGGTTTTTTTTTGAATTTTTACAATTGGACTTTCTTTCATTCCTTCAACAGAACCAAAATTATCCAATCTAAAGTCGGGTAATATTCCCTAACCAGGATGGTGGCTAATTGCTCCTGGGCTTTTGGCAACTTGTAATATGGTTATGTCCTGACTTGTCTCTTTGTGCAACCAGCACATCTCCAGAAATGGCTTCTCTTGCACTTTATCTTGTGAAAACAGTGTTACATTGACATAAACCTGTAATGTTTGTAGCTTGGTCTATGCTAAATGTATTTCAATATTATTGTCTAACGTGGTTACTTTAATATCAGCCTGCAGGTTGTCCTTAACTATTTTTCCAATATTATTTGTACTTGCTTCTGTGCAGTGAAACATGGATTGAAAATGTCAAGACTGCCTGGTTGGAATTTGTACAAGTTCAAAATACAGATTAACTGTGAGATCAGTGTATATTTATGAAGTGAGGCAGAACTGTGCACTGCTTCACTCATCTGTAAAGAACACAATCTATGGTTTGTGAAATCTGAATGTTATTTAGATGATACATTTCCCTGTTGGTGGAAGTTTGAGTTTAACATTTGGCTGCTTGCAAAATCATTGATGCAGGGAGTACTCTACTAATGAGTCCAACCGATCTGTTCGGAATGCCAGTTTGAAAAGCGGTCAAATTCTTGCCATAATTGATATTTCAGCTTAAAATTGTGACATTGCATGTCTGATTATTTGAATGAGAGGGTAAACTACTTATTTACTATATTTATTTTCGAAGATTTTCCATTGAACTGTGACTGCACTTGAAAACCATTGATCTGCACATTTCTGCAATGAAACTCTACTTGGAAGCTATCCAACATAATTGACTGTTTCCTTCCAAGTTTAACTTGTGCCATAATTGGTTGGAAATTCAAATTTCCAAGCTTGGGCAATGATATATCTGCAATGATATATGTGCATATTGAGACCAACTGTGCATCTTCATGATCAAAAAGATTAAAGGATTGAAAGATAAACAACAATAACTGGAAAGCAGGATTAATTAGAACCAAATTGGGTGGAGAGAGAAATAATGAGAGTTCAAGGAAAATTGAAATTGGGAGAAGGAAAGGATAAAATTGTTCAAGATTTTAAGACTGTCAAATCTAACATTTTACCACTTGATGGAATGAGACTGCTCCATTTAATTTGTTCACATTTTTGGTCAAACAAGATTGATGTTAGTTTGACAGTTCTAATTGTCAAAAAGATACTTTTGCTGTTAATGGCAGACTTCACGTCCGACAAATTGAATGGATTATTTATGTGGAAATCCATCAAGTCCTTAAATGTAACCAGGAAAAGAACGGCAAGGTTTTATTCATACAGTGTGCTGCAGATATTCGTACTTCGCTTCGATCTTAATCCTTGAACTTTTTTAACAATTTATTTGGTTGTGAATTCCCTGAGGACTTCATGGAGTTGTGATAAGCATTATAAGTTTGGAAACATTTCCTTTCTTACAAAGTATACCTTTATACAGTGGTTTGAATATTAATATGCAAAGTCTAAGCAGGAGAAATTAATATATGTGACTCAAAACTGAGCTAAGACTTTGGTTTCAAGGATATCCTTTAACGAGGAGAGGGATATGTAGAGATTTAGGCAGGGCATTCTGCTCAGGAATTGGAAGAATTGTTTGATTAAAAAGGAGTAGGGGATGAAGAAACAGAAGCAACCTTCTTGTAGTTACTTACATATTCCCTTATATAATCAATGTCACAAATGCCTTCTTGACATATTCCCAGACCTCAAACAACTATGTATAGCCATAGTCTTTGTATGGACAGATGTTTATGTGTAAAAATAGATAGAATTCTTAGAACCATAACAGGCCATTTGGCCCATCATGTCTATACGGACCCTCTGAAGAGCATCCTTTCCAACCCATTCCCCTACCCTATCACCCTGCATTTCCCATGGCCAATCCACCTAACCTGCACATCTTTGGTTTGTGGGAGGAAATGCGACCACCCAGGGGAAACCCCAGCAGGTATGGGAGAATGTGCAAATTCCACAGACAGTCGCCTGAGGGAGAAATCAAACCTTTAAATTTAAACTAAGAAGTAGGCAGTTAAAAGAGGATTACAGGGAAATGCCTTAATCCAAAGGGTGTTGAGGACATAAAATTCTCTGTCAGAAAAATTCTCTGTGGGTTGCACGGTGGCACAGTGGTTAGCACTGCTGCCTCACAACGCCAGAGACCCGGGTTCAATTCCCGCCTCAGGCGACTGACTGTGTGGAGTTTGCACATTCTCCCCGTGTCTGCGTGGGTTTCCTCCGGGTGCTCCGGTTTCCTCCCACAGTCCAAAGATGTGCAGGTCAGGTAAATTGGCCATGCTAAATTGCCCGTAGTGTCAGGTAAGGGGTAGATGTAGGGGTATGGGTGGGTTGCGCTTCGGCGGGGCGGTGTGGACTTGTTGGGCCGAAGGGCCTGTTTCCACACTGTAAGTAATCTAAAAAGTGGCGAAAGCAAGAGTCCTTATGACTATTAATTAAAACCTTGGATAAGGTTTTAAATAAGGTGAAGAAGGCTAATAGCATGCTGGCCTTCATAACAAGAGGGATTGAGTATAGAAGCAAAGAGGTGCTTCTGCAGCTGTACAGGGCCCTGGTGAGACCACACCTGGAGTACTGTGTACAGTTCTGGTCTCCAAATTTGAGGAAAGACATTCTGGCTATTGAGGGAGTGCAGCGGGGGGGAGGGGGGGGGGGGGGGGGGGGGAGCGGGCGGAGGTTGAAGGACCATGGCCTTGTTGATGCAAGCAACCGAGTGTATACAAATGCAACACTCCAATCTGTGCCAAAGGAAGGTCTGGAAAAGGAAGTGGATTTTATGAAAGCGAAAATTTAATTAGGTATAAATGAACAAGTTAGCTGTTGCTTCCTTAACTCAGCAATTTTTACAATTAATCTTCCTGCAAATTGTCAACACTTTTTGGCTTATGTGACTGCTCCTAATGGGATGTTTTCAGTGGTGGCAGTTGTGTTGAATATTTTGTGCAGGTTATTCTATTTTGTCTAAGCATGTGTATTCTTGATCATGAATGTGGTATGTATGCATATATTTTGTTAGTGTATTTAAGTTACATACATTAGTCAGATGCAATGTCGTGCTGATGACACTTGAAATTGGATGTTCTTTTGCCCTTAGTACTTTTGAGATGGAGTTAATAAGGAATCTCAAATGTTCATTTTTCTTTAATTTTATGGCAAGAAACAGACTAGATATCTGTCACTTGATGGAATAAGATTCAACTTTAGAACCATCATGCTGCAACAATAATGAGTGATATAAAAATAGCCAGAGCATATTTTAGGATGGGGTTGTGGAAAGGTTGAAAATTCTGTTGCCAAGATGTGAGCTGAATTTAGCAGCGTAATCAAATTCAGCCCCTGCCTTCATATTTGTGGTATGTAATTTGAACTGAAAATATCGGTACAAAAAGCTCTTGAACAAGCTAAAGTTTCAAGTTGTATTGTTCTGGGTGGTTACCTTTAATGAAAGTTAAAAGGTTTTTCTGTGCGTATCTGTTGTATTTTGATTTCTGGTGGTGTACCAGATCTGCAGAATCACATTATATAATCTCATGTCGAACATTTATCCAAATTCATTAATTCCCCAAAACTGATCCGACTGCCTTAAAAGAAAAAGCATCAGTGTTTTAAGTTGTGACTTGTATAATGTTTAACAGGGTTTTGCTGCTACAAAATAATTACCAATAAATTTAGTTTTATTTGAATGAAATTGGCTGAATTGTGCTAAATGTTTCTGGTTTATGACCTATTTCTTGAGTGCAGCACTGAAGAGCACTTTGCTTTGCTTTCCATAAAATCTAAGTGTGAATTAAAATATCCGATAACTTGTTTGATGTCCAGATAATGCATTATAATGTATTTTGTTCTTGTAATTAGTTGGTTAAATTGGCCTAACACCTTGTGCAATTATTCATAATTCCTATCTCCCATCATACAGTTGTGCATCTTTAAATCTGGAAGTGCATTTTTTCTAATCCTTTTGATGCTGACTATTATGATATAGCAGCTCTGATAAGGATACTGGACAAGTCAATCTCTGACCGGAGCCTGGCTGGATTGATTTTAAAAAATGTTCTAGAGCTCTTTTATTAAAACTTAAATATGCAATTTTTCATTGTTTGCTTTAACAATAAAGCAAAAGTTTATTGCAACAAATGAAGATAAACAAAACACTATCTTCCCTTTCAACACAGATTTTTAAAAGCACAAAAATAACACACATACTCTTGAACAATAGAACAGATACAGCAAAATGAGTCTAGCTTATTTCAAAGGGAGGACATCCTTTTAACTGCTTTTTGAACTTGTATTCTGTAAAACTTTAACTCATCTTCTGGTACTGTAGTTATTTCTTCCTTAATTATGATTATTAGTCCTGAGTAGGCTTTCTCCCAGTGTTCTATCTTTGATGCAGTTTCAATTTATTTTCTTTTTGAGAAAAACTTCTAAACGTAACTTCATTTCTTTTCAACCGACTGTATCCCAACACCTCGGATGCTGCCTGACCTGCTGTGCTTTTCCAGCACCATACTCTTGACTCTAATCTCCAGCATCTGCAGTCCTCACTTTTGTCCTCTATCCCAACACACTGCTTTGGGTTTAATCAGAACTTCTTCAAAGATAATTTTATTACCTAAACTTTAATCTTTTTTTGTGGATGCTGCTTAGCACATCTTACTCCATCAAGAGTTCTGAGAACCTAGTAGTTTGATGCCTGTTTTTCTCTTGAATGACTTTCAGCACAGCCTGAAAATGGAAACTGGATGTTGGAAAATTTTAACCCGTGCCCTCTGGGTAGCTCCTTGGGAATGTTATGTCACTTCCTCCTCTTCAGAATTATGAGTTTTGTAGTTTTAAAAAAAAAATGACAATTCCAAAAATATACAGAGTTTAGATTAGATTGGTGCTGGAAAAGCACAGCAAGTCAGGCAGCATCCGAGGAGCAGGAAAATCGACGTTTCGGGCAAAAGCCCTTCATCAGGAATAGAAGCAGGAAGTCTCCAGGATGGAGAGATAAATGGGTGTTGTGTGTGTGGTGGTGGTGGGGGAGGAGGGGGGGCTGATGCTGGGGGAGCTGGGGAGAAGGTAGCAAAGAGTACAATAGGTAAATGGGGGTGGGGATGGAGGTGCTAGGTCAGAGGGGAGGGTGGAGTGGATAGGTGGGAAGGGAGATTGGCAGGTAGGACAGGTCATGAGGACACTGCTGAGCTGGACCTTTAGAACTGGGGTAAGGTGGGGGAGGGGAAATGAGGAAACTGGTCAAGTCCACATTGATGCCCTGGGGTTGATGTGTTCCGAGGCGGTAGATGAGGTCGGTGTGGACTTCACCAGTTTCCTCACTTCCCCTGCCCCCACCTTGCCCCAGTTCCAACCTTCCAGCTCAGCAGTGTCCTTATGACCTGTCCTACCTGTGCTCTGATCTTGTCAGAGCTTTGCTGTCTATTATTGCAGGCGGTATCTGCTGATACCTCAATTGACTGCGCTTTCGATACCACATGTATGTAATAAAAATGTGTGCGCGCTGTGGAATTGTTTGTCTCATTGAAATGTACTTTGATACTGAAAAGTATGAGAATCACTGATGTAAAGGATCTTAGCTCAAAGTTACAGAGTAGAATCAGTACATGCAGAAATTTAGCAAGGATCAAAAAACACTGGGAGTTATTTACAAACTGCCCTTATGACAGTCATACTGATGGGCAAAGCATTGAACAGAAAATCTTTGGAACTTTTAAAAAGCTCCATTGTTTTGGAGCTTTTAATGGACACAGATTGGATTAACCAAATAGACTAGGTGGATTGGAAGATGCATTTTAAAGAATGCTTTTGTAACTCAATCAAGTTTGTGGGACATGATTTCCCACGCACAAAGCCATGTTGACTATCCTGAATCAGTCCTTGCCTTTCCAAATACATATAGGTAAAAACAATGACTGCAGATGCTGGAAACCAGATTCTGGATTAGTGGTGCTGGAAGAGCACTGCAGTTCAGGCAGCATCCAAGTAGCTTCGGAATCGACGTTTCGGGCAAAAGCCCTTCATCAAAATACATGTATATTCTGTCTCTCAGGATTGCCTCCAACAACTTGCCCACCACCGAGGTCAGGCTCACTGGTCTATAGTTCTCTGGCTTGTCTTTACAACCCTTCTTAAACTGTGGCACCACGGTTGCCAACCTCCAGTTTTCCGGCACCTCCCCAGTGACTGTCGATGATACAAATATCTCAGCAAGAGGCCCAGAAATCACGTCTCCAGCTTCCCCCAGAGTTCTCTGGTACACCTGATCAGGTCCTGGGGATTTATCCATTTTTAACCGTTTCAAGACATCCAGCACTTCCTCCTCTGTAATCTGGTCATTTTGCAAGATATCGCCATCTATTTCCCTACAGTCTATATCTTCCATATCCTTTTCCACAGTAAATACTGATGCAAAATATTCATTTAGCACTTCCCCCATTTTCTGTGGCTCCACACAAAAGCCGCCTTGCTGATCTTTGAGGGGCCCTATTCTCTCCCTAGTTACCCTTGTCCTTAATATATTTGTAAAAATCTTTTGGATTCTCCTTAATTCTATTTGCCAATTCTATTTGCTATCTCATGTCCCCATTTTGCCCTCCTGATTTCCTTCTTAAGTATACTCCTACTTTCTTTATACCCTTCTAAGGATTCACTCGATCTATCCTGTCTATACCTGGCATATGCTTCCTTCTTTTTCTTAACCAAACCCTCAATTTCTTTAGTCATCCAACATTCCCTATACTTACCAGCCTTCCCTTTCACCCTGACAGGAATATACTTTCTCTGGATTCTTGTTATCTCATTTCTGAAGGCTTCCCATTTTCCAACCGTCCCTTTTACCTGCGAACATCTGCCTCCAATCAGCTTTTGAAAGTTCTTGCCTAATACTGTCAAAATTGGCCTTTCTCCAATTTAGAACTTCAACTTTTAGATCTGGTCTATCCTTTTCCATCACTATTTAAAACAAATAGAATTATGCTCGCTGGCCCCAAAGTGGTCCCCCACTGACACCTCAGTCATCTGCCCTGCCTTATTTCCCAAGAGTAGGTCAAGTTTTGCACCTTCTCTAGTAGGTACATCCACATACTGAATCATAAAATTGTCTTGTACACACTTAACAAATTCCTCTCCGTCTAAACCTTTAACACTATGGCAGTCCCAGTCTATGTTTGGAAGTTAAAATCCCTACCATAACCACCCTATTATTCTTACAGATAGCTGAGATCTCCTTGCAAGTTTGTTTCTCAATTTCCCTCTGACTATTAGGGGGTCTATAATACAATCCCAATAAGGTGATCATCCCTTTCTTATTTCTCAGTTCCACCCAAATAATTTCCTTGGACGTATTTCTGGAACTATCCTCCCTCAGCACAGGTGTAATGCTATCCCTCAGCAAAAATGCCACTCCCCCTCCTCTCTTGTCTCCCTTTCTATCCTTCCTGTAGCATTTGTATCCTGGAACATTAAGCTGCCAGTCCTGCCCATCCCTGAGCCATGTTTCTGTAATTACTATGGTATCCCAGTCCCATGTTGCTAACCATGCCCTGAGTTCATCTGCCTTCCCTGTGAGGCCCCATGCATTGAAATAAATGCAGTTTAATTTATTAATCCTACCTTGTCCCTGCCTGCCCTGACTATTTGACTCACTTCTATTCTCAGCTGTACTTGTCTCAGATCGATCTCTTTCCTCACTAACCCCTGGCTCCCACCCCCCCACCTTACTAGTTTAAATCCTCCTAAACAGTTCTAGCGAAGGGACATGTAAAACTAATTGCTCGTGCCTCAACAATTTCCATTCGCAATTTCCTTAATGTCTTTGGATGTATCTAATCCAGTTCTAGTGCCATGCCATGTCAAAATTCAAGTTTGGACACCCAATCCAATACCTCATTGTCAATTTTGAATATTTTTAGTGATTGAATTTCCTCTTTTACCATGGCCCAGGTAGCATTATCTTCCTTGGTAAAGACAGGGGCAAAATATTTATTTAATGTTTCAGATATGCTTTCTGCCTCCACATCTATACCACTTTGCTTTTTGACCACCCCTCTGAATGTTCTCTGTTCAGATCCATTCTCCATTGTGTTTACGTCTTGATATCTGTCAGATAGTGGGTGTGCTGTCCGTAATTTACAAAATTTGACTGACTGAATAACTTTCAAGCTATTTTGTTGACTCTGTGGACAGTTATCTGCAACAAGCTTCTTGCTGGTTTTAATAGAGATAATAGGGAGTGATATCATAAAGATGACCATCACTTAAAATAATGGGGTACCAATCAAGCAAGCACTTTTTTCCTGGGTGATGTTGAATTTCAAAAGTGCTGATGGAGCTTCAATCATCCAGGTAAATGCAAATATTCCAACATACTCCTGACTTCTGCCTTGCATGTGCTGGGTGTGCTTTGACATGTTGGGGCAAATTTGTTCAGTATAGAGTTCATGGCCTTTAACCTGATCTTGTAGCCACAGTATTTCATATGGAATCTAGTTATTTAGTAGGTCTCATTATAGGAAGTATTTTCGTGTGTTTGGACAGCTTGTACAAAGTCTCTGGTGTTCAAACATTTCCTGGACCTTAAGATGTGATAGAAAACTTAATTTATATGCAGAAATACTATTGGCTGCACCACGTTTTTGCAACTCATTGAGTTTTGAGATCATGTTTTTGAAAATGTTTTTGACCTTGATTCAGCTGTTCAGCTATTTGAATGTATAGGGGTTTCACTTTTGTCAGGTAACACTTAAACCAAGCACAATATCATATTTTTGAAAGATTTTAGATGCTGTTTTGTCATGTTGATGCTTATGTAAAAATGTGAACCTTGAACTTCTCGATCCTTCAACAATACTCTAATGCAGTCATGAGCAGTTAGCTGGACTTTGTCAATTGTTTTTCATGTGTCATAGCTCAGTGCGGTACTGTATTGAATCTTCCCCTCCAAACGTCTGGCAGAGGCCCATTTCTTCTGAAGGTGAGATATAATGTACTGGAAATTGATTTGACTATCACTGCGAACTGAGTTGCCTTGTTTGGAGCTATCTATAGGTGGCTTATGATACAATTTTGATGCATGCAGCCTTTCTTTATAGGGTCTTGCCACAAGTGTTAGATTAAGTAATTTCTCATAGCTCAAAAACTTCAGCTTTGCATGATGGACAAACTGGTTTAGCCTGTGAAAAATATTATTTGGGTTTGTTCAGATTTTTTTGATATTGGTTTGAAAGATGTACTAACTTCATGTTTGTCATTTTAATTTGTGCAAAGGTTAGCATATTCATTGAGTTGTTCAATGGGTACTTTTTAAGAGGATGAAATTTCCATTTTCCTTCTGTCCTTTTCTCCCAATTTCATGGAATACTAAGAAATCGCAGGTAACCTGCATAGCTCCCACCAATCATGCTTTGAGGTTTGCAAGAGCAAGTTGGAGATTGTGTATTCTTGTTTCCTCTTTTCTTCCCAATGGAAAATGCCTGTCCACTATGGTGGAAGCTTCACCGTTGTCCCATTTGTCTACAACACCAATATCTATGGAGTTTTGACATTAATTTCTTGCTTTACTGGCAGTAATTGGTTTCAATTGTCACTTTGTTCTTTGCTTCCCTTGATTTTAAACCTCGATTCCAATTAAGGCAAAATTACACTAGGGGTCTGCAGTAAATTTTCAAGACGAATGACTGCTATAATTATTAACTCAGTGAGGGGTATGTCTTCTGTGGCTTCATTTCCAAGCAATGTTTCAGAAATTGGTTCTATCAGGAAATTATCTTTTTGATTGATTTTGTATAAAATTAATTGCAAAGCTTTGCGCATGTCACATTTTGTTAATTTCAACTTGGCAAATGTACTTGTTGGCAGAACGCAAGAATAAACTTTGTTTTGAGATGAGATTTGTTTTGCAAATGATTATACTTTGCATTGATCCCCTTTTATGATCCTTTGATCATGTGATTAAGGTGTCTGTCACAATACAAGATGTCTATTGCAAAACGTTTAAGAAGTAGATCATTGACTTTCATGTAGTACTTCACCATTGCCATAATAAGCTTAGGAGGGTGAATCTGCTCCCTTTTATAAACTCTATTGCCACAACAAAAATTTTTAATTCTTTCTATCACAAAACCACATCACACAGAGACATAGAATTGTACAGCATGGAAACAGACCCTTCAGTCCAACTCGTCCATTCTGACCAGATATCCTAATTAAACGAGTCCCATTTGGCCCATATCCCTCTGAACACTTTCTATTCATGTACCTACCCAAATGCCTTTTAAATGTTGGAATTGTACCAGCCTCCTCCACTTGCTCTGGCAGCTCATTCCATACCTGTGTGAAAATGTTGCCACATAGAGGTCCCTTTTAAATCTTTCCCGCTCACCTTAAACCTATGCCCTCTAGTTTTGGACTCTTATCCTGAGGGAGAAAAAAAGTCTTAGCTGTTCACCTATCCATACCCCTCATGATTATATAAACCTCTATAAGGTCACCCCCTCAACCTCTCATGCTCCAGGGAAAACCATGTCAGCCTCTCCGTATTGCTCAAACCCTTTAACCCTGCCACATCCTTGTGAATCTTTTCTGAACCTTTTCAACTTTAACAGCATATTTCCTGTAGTTGGGAGACCAGAATTGAACATAGTATTCCAAAAGTGGCCTAACTAATGCCCTGTATAGCTGCAACATGACATCCTAACTCATACATCAATACACTGACCAATAAAGGCAAGCGTACCAAAAGCCCTCTTTACTAACCTGTCCCCCTGCGACTCCACCTTCAAGAGACTATTTACCTGCACTGCTTGGTCTGTTTGTTCAGAAACATTCCCCAGGACTGTGCCATTAAGTGAATAAGTCCTGCCCTGATTTGCCTTACCAAAATGAAACATCTCCCATTTGTCGAAATTAAACTCCATCTGTCACCACTTGGTCCATCTGATGAAGGTCCTGTTATTCTGAGGTAACCTCCTTTGCTGTCCACTACCCCTCCAATTTTGGTGTCATCTGCAAACCTACTAACCATTCCTCCTATATTCAAATCCAAGTAATTTACGTAAGTGACCAAAGCCAGTGAATCCAGCACCAGTCCTTTTGGCATACTGCTGGTCACAGGCTTCAAAGCGCAACCCTCCACCACCACCACCCTCTGTCTCCTATGTTCAAGCCAATTTTGTATCCAGATATGTAGCTCTCACTGGATTCCATGTGATCTAACTTGAAGTATAAACATGGATCAGAATTGAGAAGCCTGATTTTTGTTTTCACTTGTCATGGGATGTTGGCATCACTGGCTGCAGCAGCATTGATTGTTCATCCCCAATTGTGCAGACAGGAGTTAAGAGTCAGCCATATTGTTGGAGTCAAATACTGGCCAGACCAGGCAAGAATAGTTGAATTCCTTCTCAAAAGGACGTTAGTGAGTCAGATTGCAAAGTTTATTTCAGTGAAAAGAACAGGAATTTTGTTATCTATTATCTTTCTTGATTTTTTTTTAATCCTCTGTCATGGTTTCTTCAAGACCATAAGGTCTGTCTCCTGCTCTCCCACCAAACTGCTGATCTCCCAGTTTCTGTTCGAGGCCAGCTCTACCATAGATTAGATTCCCTATAGTGTGGAAACAGGCCATTTGGCCCAAACAGTCCACACTGACCCTCCGAAGCGTTACCCACCCAGAACCATTCCCCTACATTTACCCCTGACTAATAGACCTAACACACTGGGCAATTTAGCATGGCCAATTAACCTGGCCTGCACATCTTTGGACTGTGGGAGGAAACTGGAGCACCTGGTGGAAACCCACGCAGACACTAGGAGAATGTGCATACTCCATGCACACAGTGGTCCGAGGTGGGAATTGAACCAGGGTCCCTGGCATTGTGAGGTAGCAGTGCTAGCTACTGTGCTGTACCATACTGCCAGCTCTCTTATGAACTCAATATCAGACAGATGGAAAACAGTTCTAAAAGCAGCTGTGTCCCCTTTTCCACTGGTTCCATTGCTGTTTTGTTAATTGAATGAGGCTTTAATTCATTCTGTTAAAGTCATCCATGCCTTTATTACCTTGAAACATGGCTGGTTCTGTCTTTTGCTGGCCAATCTTTCATCTTCCACTCTTTACCAATTCACCCAAAACTCTGTTTATGTCACCGCTGTGATGACCTGCATACATAGGCTTTTGTCGAACTAAAATCTTGATTTTTAAATCCGTTAAGTTGTTTCTAATTGTTGTTGCCTTTGCCTGACCTTATCTCTGTAGTCGCCTCCAGTAGGTAACCTTTCTGAGATCTCTGTGCCCTCACTCCTTTAGCTCCGGAGTCTTGCACTTCTCCCATCAAGCTGCAGCAATATCTATGCCTGTGCTTTCAGAAACGGAGCCTTAATCCCTGGAATTCTTGCCCTATACCTTTGTATCTCCTTTCCTCTTCAGCGTAAAGATGATGCTTAATATGTATCTGTTTGACCCAGCTGTTGGTCAAGTCCCTTCAGATCAACTTAGATGTTGTCAAATCTTGTGCTTTAATATTCCTGTGAATTGCGATGTTTTCCTGTATGAAAGGTGCTGTATAACTGCAGGTTGTGATTGGATGCACTGGGAAGATGTGCTCGGTAGCTAATTTTGAAATTCATGTTTTTCTTGTCAGATAAAACCATGGCAATATAGTTTTGACATTTCTTCAACGGTTTTGTTCAGTTAATTTTGTAGTGCATAGTAGTAACAATGTGAATTTCACACAAAGTTGTGGTAAAGTGTTGTGATTTTGAAAATGACAAACATTCAAGACTGAAATCAACAACTATTTCAATTGAGCAATGATTTGAAAGAAAAGGTTCCTTTTTTTTTTATAAACAACATTTTTAAAAAATCTAATAAGTTATTAGAATTAAATCATACAAAAGGCTATCAAAGTTAACATAAACCAATAAGTGAATGCCTGAGCAATATCTGCAGTCACTTTATGGCTAATAATGATGAGCATTACTTCAGTATATGCAAAGACACTTTTGGGTATTTTCATAAAGCTGACTGTGCTGTCAACTGGAAAACTCAATGTTATACTATAACTTGAAATAGTCTCCTCTTCTATCCTCTGTGGGTTACTGCAAACAAAAGAAATCTCAAACAAATGCTATTCAGATAAATGAGCATCTTAGGGTAGTGAGGTCACACAAATATAAATATTTTCTGTTTCGCATGACCTTTACAAATTAAAATTAACTCTGGACTCTGAGAACGTGCTTTCAGTTTGAATGAGGTTTGCATATTTTGGTCTATCTTTAAACCATTAATAGATTTGTTTAAAGAAAGCTGTTGATACTTGTGAGATGTTATGTGTTGGCTAACATTTCTATCCATGTAGAGTTATTGATGGTAAGCGCATGCAAAATATCTGCAGCATATCACTAAACTTGATTATGAGGAAATAAGGACAGTAGATGCAGGCAAAACTCGGCAGGTCTGACAGCATCTGTGGAGCGAGAAAGAATTGATCATAAAAGCTGTTCTAGTGAAAGGTTCTTACCTGAAAAGTTAAGTCTTCCTCTGTGTGCATATGTTGCCAGACCTGTTGCGTATTTCCAGCATTTTTGTTTTTATTTTGAATTTGTACTCCTTCGCTTTGGCTGTGAGAAAATTGTATGAAATGTCTTTGGGCTTTTCGTAGATATGGCAGAAATGATGACGTTTTATCTTTAATTTCCTCACTCAAGTGTTTTGTAACCTGGAGGTGTGTGCAAAAGATTGTTGAAGAATAAATATCAAATTTTAATTCATTGACCAAAAAGATGCCTTATCACCTGTGATTTGGTGACATCAAAGTCAATGTTTTCTTTCCTAAATTAAATTACATCAGAGCTTAAACATTCCTTTAGTCATCCTGTTGATGCAGATTTTCCAGCCTTGCAATTTCCTTTTGAAAGCAGCAGTTCTTTTCTGTTGAACAATAAGGAGTTCTCTCACCTTGTACAGTTTCATTCAACTTATTCTTTTCACTGAATAAGTTATAAGAAATTCCAGTTTCGTCAGTCACATGTCAACATCAAGCATGTTGGCAAGTTTAGAATTTTAAATCGGCTATCCAAGCACCAATTGTTTTGTTGAGATTAAATTTACAGGTGGATGTTCTGACATGAGATTGCTATTTTATCTGAAAGCAAGAGTGCAGAACGTTGCTGTACAGCTCTTTGTCCAGAAAAAGCAAGATAGATGGAGTTTGCTCTCCACTTAATAGAAGGAATGTGTATTTCTGCCATGTTGAGAACACTGAAGACCTGGATCAATAATTTTCACAGCAAGCATCTCAGTGGAAAATGCAAAATATAATTATTATTTTCCATTAATCTAGAATAGTTTCTGTTTGTTGCTACAGCTTTATCAGTGCAAATCTGATATTGAACTGATGTCTGCTGAAATCATTAAATCATGTGATATTTCACAAATGTTGCCTGGCTTTGCTGTTGTTTGCAAAAATCAAGCTTTTTACTTTTTTTTGTTCAATGTATACCATAAGTGGGCGAGTGAGCTTGACATTTTAGACGTGCTTGCAAATTCCTTAAGTTGTACAGCAGCCATCGCCATACAGTTGATAAATCCATGAATAAACTGTCTTCTGGCATAAAATAAGTACGTTGTTTTGACAGTATTAGTTGACGTTGGTATATTTTTCTGGTTTTCAGAGCAGATGTGTGCCAGATAGCCTTGGAGTCTGCTCTGCCATTCAAAGAGATCAAGTTAATCCTCAACTCCACACCTCTACCTTTTCCCCATAACCATTCAGTCTCTTACTGATTAAAAGTCTTTCTGAGCCTTCAATATGTTGAATGATACAGCCTCAACAGCCCTCTGTGGTAAAGAATTACATCGATTCAAATCCCTGAGAGAAATGGTTCCTTTCTTGTCTCTCTTGAATGTGCAACCTCTTATTATGAGATTATAAACTTTGGTCCTACACTCTTCCAGAATTTCCAGCCTCCACCCTGTCAAAGCCTCTAAGAATCTTGTCTGTTTCAAATAAGGTCACTTGTCAGTCTTCTGTATTGAAATATACAGAAAACATGGTTAGTAAGTTTGTGGATGACATCAGTATAGTGGATAGTGAAGACGGTTATCGAAGATTACAAAGAGGCCTTTATTAATTGAGTGAATGGGCTGAAAACTAGCAAATGGAGCTTAATTTGGATAATTATGAGGTACTAATTTTGGTAAAACAAAGAAGACTTATGCAATTAAAATTAGGGTCTTGGGCAGTGTAGTAGAACAGGGATACCTAGAGTTCAGGTATATTAATCCTTGAAGTTTGCATCACATAGTTTGGGTGGTTAAGAAAGCATTTAGCATGCATGTATTCTTGCTGAGACCTTTGAATACAGGAGTAGGGGCATTATGTTGAGATTGTGCAGACCGTTGGTGATGCCTCTTCTGGAGTACTGTGTTCACTTCGAGTGGCTCTGTCACAGGAAGGATATTATTAAGCTAGAGGATTCAGAAGAGATGGGAGTGGAGGTTTGAGTTATAAAGAGAGACTCGATAGGCTGGAACTTTTCTCACTGAAGCAGAGGAGGTTGAGAGATTATAAAATGAAGAGGAGTATGGAGAAGGTGAATGGCAGATGTGTTTTCCCTCTGGTGGGGAATTTCAAGACGAGGAGATATATTTTTTGTGTGATAGGAGAGAGAATTTAAAAAAGACACGAAAGACAATTCAGGGTGGCATGGTGGCTCAGTGGTTAGCACAGCTGCCTCACAGCACCAGGGACCCAGGTTTGATTCCAACCTTTGGCAACTGTCTATGTTGAGTTTGCACGTTCTCCCCAGGTCTGTGTGGGTTTCCTACGGGTGCTCCAGTTTCCTCCAACAATCCAAAGATGTGTAGATTAGGTGAATTGGCCATGCTAGGTTGCCCAAAGTGTTTGGGGATGTGTAGGTTCGCTGTATTAGTCAAGGGTAAATAGGATAATAAAGTAGGGCAAAGGGTCTGGGTGGGTTACTCTTCGGAGGGTCGGTGTGGACTTATTGGGCCGAAGGGCCTGTTTCCACACTGTAGGGATTCTATTTCTATTTCAATTCTTTTTTAAAAATACATTATTGCAAAAAATGTTTCTTTACAAAATTATAAAATTACAAAAATATGAAAATATAACATTATAATGACAAAAACAACAATAAACCAACTACTTTCCTACTCTACAAAACAACTCAACTGCACACATTACACGTCAATTAATAACTAAGTTAATAAATAACGCCGCTCAGCGTAACAGGACCCCAGCTCTCCACCTTCGAGAGCATCAATTATTAAACCCACGTTTGCTCGAAATCTGTCCTCTTGGGACATTAGGCTTATTAAACCAAACGACCGTGGCTAGACAATAGTCCGAATTAAAATGGTGGACAGATCTGCTTCCAAATAATTCAAAAAGGCCTGCCATGTCTTATAAAAATTGTCTGTTTTCTGGTGCACCATGTTTGTAAGAAAGTCCAGAGGAATGTGTTCCATAATTAACTTATGCATCCCTGACAGACCCAGGGGGTTCTCAGACACCGAGCACTTTAGAATGTTCTTCCTTACACCAAAAAAGTGAGATTGCTAAAAAGCATTTCCCATGTACATCTAAAAGAGATAAATTTGGCAAAGCCAGGAGAAGAGAAACCAGGTCCGCCTTGACTTTGGTTCCCAAGATCCTCTCTATTACTCCTGTCACAGTGCTCCAGTATGTACGGAGCCTGTGACAGGACCACAAACAATGAGTGAGGGAACTTGAATTTATTTTACACTCGGGGCACATTGAAGATGCACCCTACTGAAATTTTGCAAGATGATCTGGGGGCAGATGAGCCCAATAAATAATCTATAATTGCATAGTATGGGTCCTATTACATATCAACATCTCCTTTGCATTCTCACAAATGTCTTTCCAAGCTTCCGGAGTGATCTCCACCCCTAAGTCTCTCTCTCTCTCTCTCTCTCTCCCCAGACCCTCCGTAATCGCTCCATGTCACCCAAGGAACCCCCACCCCCCACCCCCCCCCCACCCCCACAAACGAGAGAGAGTACTCACTGAAAGAGTGGTCTTTGCCTGAAGCACCCTCTTTTCCATGTCAGATCAGTCAGAAGCATAGTCTCTTTTGGATAAGCTCTCTGATCTGAAAAACTTGGAAGAGGTCCCTAATATGTCGCGATGCCAGGCCATCCGCTTAGTGCATCAGTCAGTAATTTAAGAGGGTGTGCTGGAGGATAATAGACATTCAAAATTACATCTTCCTTGCCATGTATAAGGGCCTTAAGAATAACAAACCAGCCATACTCATCTTTAACCCAATCTATTAAATTAAATGGGGGATCCTTTCAGACAAGTATTGCCACTCCTCTGCTTCTAGTATCTAAAAGAAACGAAAAACACCCAATCAAACCCACCCTACTGCAATTTCATCTTTGTTGTCATTAAGATGAGTCTCCTGCAACAGGACAACATGTACCTTCTTCTTTCTAAGGCTCAACACAGTCTTTTTTCTTTTAACTGGTGAATGGATCCCTCTGATACTCCAGTTGCACCATTTAAGAATAACTATGAACTGTTATACTCACCTTTGACCTGCTGAGAGGAAGAATTTGTCTTGCAACACGTTGAGCATACTCAAAAGGAGACTCTGAGCCTACAAAAAAAAATTAACTGCAAAACACAAAAGACACTTAATAGGGGACTCAACCCCCTGTCCACAGAGGGTGCTCACATTTCCCCCTTACACCTCCATCCCCTTCCAGCTTGAGCCGCACCCCAAACCCAAGCAATGGAAGAAACCAAAGGACATTGTAAACACAAAGGTATAACAAAAACAGTGAGCACTCTGTCCAACCCCCACGATAAATCAACACCACTCCAGCTTGGAGAGGGAAAAAACTCCACCAATGACAGCTTCTTTGGGAAAAGAGTGGAAGTACAAGAAATAAAAGCAAGACAAAAAAAAGCAGACATTATTGTCCATGTCCATAAATACACATATGTTATTTAAAAGTGTCTAGAAAGTTTTTGGCTTGCTCCAAAAAATCAAACGATTGCACAGTCTCCATAAGTAATACGAAGCACCGCTGGGTATCTCAGTGAATATTGAATACCGAGGTCCTTTAACCTTCTCTTAACCTCCTCAAGCAATTTCCTGTTGTGAATCACCTGCTGCCAACAAGTCCTGGAAAAACCTTTTTATTTCCCTAATAGGTCAGGGCTTGCGAATCTCTCCCTAACCTTCTAGAAGTTTCCATGACACTCTGCTTGCCCCTGTAGCATTGAAATCCTATCAGAACCAGGCGGGGACGCTGGGCTTGGCTGGATCTGTGCACCGCAACCCGGTGAGCTCTGTCAACCTTCACCCGGTCTGCCTTGGCATCCCAACCAAAATATTGTGGCAATCAATCTTCAAAAACACTTGCTGGCTGCCTACCTTTTGACTCCTGCCGGCAGGCTAGCGACCTGGATATTCTTTCTCCTCCCTCTATTTTCCAGGTCATTGACTGCTCAGTCAGGGCCTGACCCTGTTTCTCAGGGCCTGGATCCTCCCCGCCGAGAACTTGACCTCAGTCTTCAATGCTGCAGTCCAGTGCTCAACCTCTTCAACTCACTTCCTGAGCCCTTCCAACTCCTTCTCATGCTTTTGCAGCATGGCTGAGATGGGCTCCAGTTGATTACGAGTCTCTTCCTTCATCTCTTGGATCAGCTGTCGAATCATTCCAAGTTCCTCCACAATGGTCTGCTGTGCAGGCATTTCTTTCACAGCTACAGAGGGAGCTGCAACTGTTTCCCCAGTTGCAGTCCCGGGCCCTCCCGATGTTTTCGAGTGTGCCGTGTTGAGACTTGGGCGTTTGCTTTCCCTTAATCATTCTCGCACGCTCGAGAAATGATTTATACAATTGTATTATTGGTTAACAATAATTTTTTTCTAAAAGTAAAGGTTGGGGGTAAATCAAATTACTAACCCTGGGTTGGGGTGCAGAGCTCAGCAAGGCTGATCTATTCAGATCGCCGCCATCTTGAATCTTGAACCTTTAAATTCTTTTTACAGTGGCTCATGTGTGGAATGCACTTCCAGAGAAAGTGGTGGTTACGGGTACAGTTACACCATTTAAAACACATTTATATAAATGAATAGGAAATGTTTGGAGGACTCTGTGCTAAGCACAGATAGGTGGGACTAGTTCTTTTTTAGAATTATGTCATGGACCGAAGGGTCTGTTTCCATGCTGTATGACTATCACTCTGCAGGCCCAATCCACTCAACCTTTTCCCATAAGCTAGGCCTTCCCTAACTGGTATCAGCCTGGTGAACATTCTCCTGCATTGCTTGTAATACCAGTATACCTTTCCTTGGATATGAGGCCCAAAACTGGTCACCCATATTCCAGCTGGTCAGAAAAGTTTTAGCAAAACCTCCCTATTTTTGTACTCTATTCCCTTTGAAACTGTGAGAAATTGTATTACAGGTATCTTTACTAACTCACTCACCAGCTCGCTATATTAATTAATAGCGCATTCCTACTCATTCATAACTCTTCTAACCTGTTGTTTACTATGATGTGTTTTCATTCATTCATTAATAAAACCATGTTTTACTCGTGCATTTTATTATTGCAAAGTAGACGAAATTAAAACGTTACTTCCAAACCCATTACTGCTCCTTCACATCTTTGACCCTTATCAGATCTATTTATATCAAAAGCTACCTCTGAATAATTATCAAAGACTGCTAACCTATTCAAAAACAATATCCTCCCAACACCATGCCTCTATGACCTACCCAAAACTATGCAAAGGTTATAATATTACTCAGTCCTTACCAACTGTCTCTCAGGACCTGAATAGATTACACCACTTCAAACAGTTTCAACTAGTAAATACATTAAACAAGGCCACTGCCCCCTTACTGTCAAAACAGCACTTCATGAAATTGCATGAATGAATGGAACTCTCACTGGCAAATAGTAAACAAATCCCATGACTCAGCTGCAGTAATCAGTTTACTATCCTTTATTCTATTTTTAAGTATTTGGATAATTTCTTACATAGAGCATGTAGGCCTAGTATTTTTACTAACTTTTCTAACTTGAAAGACAAAATGACTAGCACCTCTTAATTATGCAAACTCAGACCAGGGCTCACTCATTTTGTTTACTTGAACATCATCCCACAAAATAAAGTCCAACATTTTTGGCTTTCATTAACAGGGGGATCGAGCTTAAGAGCCGTGAGGTTTTGCTGCAGCTCTACAAGATCCTGGTGAGACCATAGTTGGAATATTGTGTCCAACTCTGGTCACCCTACTATAGGAAAGATACAGAGGCTTTGGAGAGGGTGCAAAGAAGGTTTACCAGGATGTTGCCTGGACTGGAGGGCTTGCCTTATGAAGAAAGGTTGAATAAGCTTGGATTTTTCTCTCTCGAGAGAGAAGGAGGAAGAGAGGAGTCCTGATCGAGGTACACAAGATAACGAGAAGAATAGATAGAGCCAATAGCCAGAGATTTTTCCCCAGGACAGGATTGACTGGTACAAGGGATCATAGTTTTAAGGTATTAGGAGGAACGTATAAAGGAGATGTTAGAGGTAGGTTCTTTACTCAGAGTTGTGAATGCATGGAATGCGTTGCCAGCTGTGCTGGTGAAAGCAGAGTCATTAGGGATATTTAAGCAACTGCTGGACATGCACATGGACAGCAGGGAGTTGAGGGCTGTGTAGGTTGAGTTATTAGATTTTACATTAGGATTCAACCTCAGCACAATATCGTGGGCCAAAGGGCCTGTTCTGTGTTGTTCTTTTCTATGTTTTATCCCAGGTTGTGCTAAGGTTTACACTAGAAACCGATTTAAGATCATCAGCTTTTGTACGTGCTCGAACCTACATGTGTAAATATTCAAGACCCTGTTTTATGTAGGAAAGGAATTAGTACATTGCTGCATCTTCAAATAAATTGCTTGTGGAGAGAGCCAAATACTGCTGCATTCCTGTGGCAACATTCTGACCAATGGGAATCAATCTGCCTGGTCCGTAAGTTAAGATTGGTTAACTGTTCTTGCTGAATCTCCATGCAAATTACGGCTCAACTTGTCAACAATCAGTTCTCATTCTGTATAAAATAGTGCCTTTTTTTCTCAAGTCTGCTTATGGCAGCCCAATATTGTAAATTGGGATCATTTTACAACTGAATTTTCCTCACATATTTCCTGTGTAGCCTGAGATTTCATTTAACTGTTATTACAGCACTAACTATCTTTGCAAATGTTTAGTATTTGAAAATGAATAGTCAAAAAATCAGCGAGTTAATAATGATCATCAAATATTTATTGAGTACCACACCATTTTTTTGGGAAAAGTATTCGTACTTAGAATGGTAAACTAACCGACAGATGAAGGCTAGCGGTCGTCCTGGTCTTGTGAGTAGCTGCTCCTGGTCATTGGCTGAGAGGTTTTAGACTGATCACATAGCATAGATTATCAACCCTTAGAGTGAGAGGGCATCAGTGGGGGGAAAGTAAAAGAAAGGGAGTGAGCTTGGGAGAAGGCTAACAGTTCCCCTCCATCAACTCGGGGGGGGGGAGACAAAATCTGTTACCACCAAAGAATGTTAAGGCATCAGCGATGAAGATGCAACTACTCCTCCATTCTCCAGAATAGTTGAGCAGATGGGTAAAACATTCATCTGTTTCACAGGTCATATGTTTCTTTTTTTTTGTCAAATTGAATTGTGCATTATGTAAAAAAAAAACTGCTTAAAAAAAGTTGATGATTTGTGTAAATAGCTTACAAATGGTTTATTGCATATATTATGTAATTAATCATGAACCCCTAAAATCAACACTAGTTCTAATGAGTGCAAGACAAAACGTTTTAATGATGGTTTCCTTTTAACAACGTTGAAGTATTTATTTAAAGTCAGAGGAACTGCGTTTGAATGGGAGGGAAGGATGGGTGGACTGTGGATTGACACATTGGAGAAGGGCTGACATGGATAGGGTGATTTAAACATGCGGCTGTGAAATTTAAATTGGCTATGCTGAGTGGTCAAGTCACTGTACGGTAACAGGCAATGCAGAGATTTTGGTAATGTTTCTGAGGGAGAGGGCAGCCAAGAGGAATATAGGAGCAGCCGTCGGCCATTCAGCCCTTGGAGTTAGCTCTGTTGTACTAGGTCATGGCTGATTTATTTACCTCCAAGCTATTTTCCAGCACCATCCTCAAATCCCTTAATGGTATTAATGTCTAGAAATCTTCGACATAGTCAGTGTCTGAACTTTCACAGTCCTATGAGGAGATAATTAAAAATGTTTGCTATCCTCTGAGTAAGAAAATTGCCTTGTCCGTTGCACTGAGATTGTTTCTCCTGGTTTTGTACCCCTCCCCATCATCAGAGAAACAGCTGTTTGCGATCTGCCTTGTCCAGCCCTATAAGAACAGTGAAAGTTTCAATTAGATCAATGTTTTTTTCTTCTGAACTCTAGCCAGCACATTACCTTCCTCTGAGGATAGTTCTACTATCCAGGAACTAGTCTGGAGAACCTTCATTGCACACTCCCAAGAGCAAGGATGTCTACTGTCGTGGAACAAGGAACTGGATTTCAGTGATGGTTGTGTGAGATAGTCATAGTAGTCAGTGATGTTATGATGATTCCAGTTGGCAGTCTTGTTATTAATTTGTTCTTGGGATGTGGGTGTTGTTGGCTAGGCCAGCACTTATTGCCCATCCCTACTTGCGCTGGAAAGCATAGTGGTGGCTGACTACTTGAATTGTTACAGATATCCGCAGTGCTATTGAGCAAAGAGTTTCACCATTTTGATCCAACAGCAGTGTAAGTGTGTTGATTATGTTCCATGTCAGGGCAGTGAGTATCTTGGCAGGAAACTCAAAGATGGAGGTGTTCAAATTCATTTGCTGCCCTTGTCCTTCCAGAGGATACAGGTTGCTGACTTGGAGGGTGCTGTTAGTGGAAATTTACTGCAGTGCCTCTTGATAATGGTACACGCTGCTGCTGCTGCTCTGCATCAGGGGTGAAGGGGCTGAATATTGAAGGTGGTGGATGTGGTGCCAGTCAAACTGACTGCTTTGTCCTGGACGGTGTTGAACTTGTTGGGAATTTACCCATTCACAGTTGAGAATATTTGATTTGTTCCTTGCAGATGATGGTCAGGCAAGGGAGTTATTTATTACAGAATTCCTAGCCTTTGACCTTGCTTTGTTGCCACAGTATTAAGACATTTTTAATCAACGTTTTCAGACATGTTATGACACACGATTAGTACAGGTGGAATTGAACCCAGATCTTCTGGCTCAGAGACAGGGAAGCTACCACTGTGCCACCAAGGCCTGCCACAGTATTTAGTTCAGTTCAGTTCAGTTTCTGGTCATGGTAGCCCCTAGGATTATGTTGGGGAGAAGATTCAGTAATGGTAATACCATGGAATGTCAAGGAACAATGGTTATATTCTACCTTGTTCAAGATGTTTATTGCCTGGCAGTTGTAAGGCACAAATGTTATTCACAACTTATCAGTTCAGGCCAGGAACTTATCCAGGTTTTGTTGAAAACTTAGACAGACTGCTTAAGGCTCTGAGGAGTCATGAATGATGCTGAGTTATGTAATCCTGAGTGAATATCCCTCTTGTAATGCCAAGAAAATCACTGATGTAGAAGCTGAAGACAGTTGGACCTTGGTTGCTGCCTTGTCCTTAGGCCAAGCTCAACCATCTATCTTTGTGACAGGTATATCTCCAATCAGTGGAGAGTTTCCTATCTGATTCCCGTTGGCTCCTTGTAGCAAACATGATGGAATGCTATCTTGCTGTCAAGAACAGTTACTCTCACCTCATCTCTGACACTCAGCTCTTTGTCCATATTTGGACCAAGGCTGTGATGAGATCAGGAAATAAATGGCTATGGCAGAACTCAAACTGCATCAGTGAGAAGTGCTACTTGATTGGTCTGTCGTCATATCCTTCCATAATTTTATTGATGATGGCGAGTTCACTAAAGGGATAGTGATTGGGTTGGATTTATTCTGTTTGTTTGTGTGCAGTTCATAACGGAGTAATTTTCCAAATTGTTTTGTGGTTGCCGGTGTTGTAGCTGTACTGGACCAACTTGATTGGACACACAGCTAGTTCTTGAAGACTAGTCAGAATGTTTTCAGGGTCCGTAGGCTTTGTGCTATCCATTGTCTTCAGCCATTTGTTGATATCATGCAGAGTGAATCAAATTCTTTCAGGACTAATATCTATGATGCTTGGGAATGTAGAGGAGGTCAAAATAGATCACCCACTCAGCTCTTGGTGAAGGTGAAAGCGCCTACTTCGGCCTTGTCTTTTGTATTGGTGTTCTACCTCCTCCATTGTTGAGGATGGGGATATTTATGGAACCTCTACCTCCTGATAATTTTGATTGTTCACTACCATTCATGGATGGTGTTGCAGGGTAATGATTGTGAAATCACTTTGCTTGCTTATTGCATGCAATTTTGATGGCCCATAAAGTCTCATGGATGCTGACTTTGAGATGTTATCTCTATTTGAATTCTGTCCAATTTAGCATGGTGGTCGTGCTACATAACATGACTGAGATTAATCTCCACTTGAAGGCAGGATGTTGTCTTCACAAGAACTGTGTAGTGGTCCCTCTTACCAATGCAGCCATGGGCAGATGCATTTGCAGCAGGTAGGTGGATGAGATGTTGTAAGTTTTTGCTTTTGGTTCCACACCACCTTTTCCTGATCCAGTTCAGCATCAATGCCCTTTTGGACTTGGCCAGCTCAACCAGTAACGATGATCCTAAGCCACTCTTGTGGATGGACTAAAATTCCCATGTCTACAGTGTAATCTGTGCTTTTTTCACTTTGTTCTTGTTGCATGGTGTTTAACACGGAGGAGTACTGATTGATCAGCTGAGGGCTGGGTGTGATGGTGTGTGGAATATGGAGATGTTAATCACCAAAACATTATCCTGCCACTGTTTGACCTGCCCCCATTGAGATTTCATGGCATCCAAGTGGATCGGATATTTGTATGTGTGTATATAAATAATATATATCTATCTCTTGGTTAAGGCTGAGAAAAATATGGTTCAGCCTGAGGTAGCCCAGAAAATTGGCTGGGTTGTTCCATATCTCATTTCAAACATCTTTTTAACACTAATGCATTTAAATTTGTGTTCGAAGCAACTAACGTTTCACTCAACAGTGCACATCCCAAATTGAGCATTTACCCCTGACGTGATCTTAAGACTTTGGTTTTTGTTTTGAATGCAGAAGAGTTGAGGAAATGCAGCTGGTCTGGAATCCCAAGACAGGTCAGACCAATTACGTGGAAACTTCTTTCAGTAAGTGTATTTTTCCCTTAATATCCAAAATGTTCATGTGGAATGTAAATAAGTAGAATAATGAATTGTTTATGATTTTATTTGTAAATCATTTTCTCTCTGTGCCCCCTCCCCTCAACCAGATCTTTGGCTAGGGTTTGAAACCATTTTCATTTTTTGTTTGGGAAGCTGGAGTTGCTTACTTCCAGGTTTAATTTCAGCTGAAAATTTGAGAGGTTAAATTGTCTTTTGGTTCTGCAAATCAAACGTGTGACAGGAATGGAATTATCCAGTGTATCTAAACTTGTCCTGCGCAGATGTTCACCAAAGTGATGGGGGAAGAGGGTTGTGCTGGACTTTTAAGCTGAGTCAACCTTCTTCAGTAGGTTTTCTGCCCAAGTCAAGCAGACTCACAGTATTTTTAATTGACCAGACCAACTGCTAACTGGACTTAACCCCTGGATAGCTCTGCTAAAGGGAGTATTATAAGTTTTTAGAAGTTGATCAGTGTGAACTGTTCAGTGTAGTTTAGTTAAGTGATTAAACCTAAGCAATAATTTTGTGCATGTTAGGTGTGTCCCAAGTCTCACTCCCTGACAAGTTATATCCTTGCTTGAAAGAATTGCCACTCCATATAGTCAAACAGAAACATTTTGTTTCAGCGCATTTCTCAGTGATTTAACATTGAGTCTTTTAAACATGTTGGATATCTTTGTTGGTTAGCTAGTTAACAGACATGTGTATTAAGTATAATTATAAAGCATAAAAATTTCCCCTCAAATTGGCATTTGATCTGGTTTGGTCATTTACAACAGCCGAGCAATAGAGAAAAATGACAGTCATAAAGTGAGAGAAGCTTTTGGGGTTCATGTTTTATTCCTTACTCAAAGCTTTGTTTGACTCTCGTGCTTAAAGCACAGTCATTAGGCCCATCACGTCTGCACTAGTCAGCAAACATCTGACTATACTAATCCTATTTTCCAGTCCTTGGCCCCAAAGTGCTGGCGACTCTCGCAACACTGGTTTAAAAAAATACTGCTTTAATGGTACGAGAGTTTCTGACTCAACCTCCCCTTACAGGCAGTGAACTCCAGAATCAAAACACTTATTGGGGGGGAAGAATTCTCCTCAACTTTCCTCTGAATCTTCTCCTTACCTTAATGCTGTGTAGTGCAGATCCTTTAGCCGGCACAAAATCCTGGTTAGTCTCCTCTGAATTCCCTCTTGCGCAGTCACCTAATTTTTTTATAATGTGGTGACCAGAACTGCATGCAGTGGTCCAGCTGTTGCCTAACTAGGGTTTTATTCAGTTCCAGCATAGTCTTGTTGCTTTTGTGTAGTGTGTCTCAGCTAATAAAGGCAAGTATCCTATATGCCTTTTTAACCAGTTTGTCAACATGCCCTGCTATCTTTAGGGATCTGTGGATATGCACAGCAAGATCCCTTTCAACTTCTGTATTTTTGAGGGTCCTGCCATTCATGATGTAACCCCTTGTCTTGTTCACTATCCATGTGCATAATTTCTGTTTTCCAGGCTGAATTCCATTTATCACTGCTCTGCCTACCTAACCAGTCCATTCATATGTTCCTGCAATTTATGGAAATCCTCCTTACCATTTTTTAATCTACCAATTTTCTGCAGCTTCTTGATCACACTCCATATTGAGTTCTGTGTCATTCATATACCACAAACTGCAAGGGCCCCCATTGCCAAGCCATGGGGAATCCCACTGGGAACAGACTTCCAGTCACAGAACTATCCCTTCACAACATTTTGGTATTGGATGCCTGAATATCAAGTGTTCCATTTTTAACACTGACTTTTCAAAGTGATGATGTTCCGTGTTTCTCTATCGTTATTTTTGGGATCTGTTGCAAAATTTTAGCAGTTTAACATAAACATTGGCATGTGCTTCATCTGATGTGTACTTACCAAGTTGTGCAGAAATAGTTTGTTGTTGAGCGATTGTTCATGAAGATCAATGCTTCGTAAGAATTTTTGTCTTAGGCTTGTTGCAAAATCTACATGATAATGCTGCTTTCTTCCAGGATCTTAAACTTCTCATGTTTCTAGCACAGAAGTTGGTAACTTTCAGGTCAACAGCTCTTTCCAAATATGTGTATGGCATTGGTGCTTGGCATTGGTTATAACAGGTTTCTGTTGCTTAATTACCTCTCATTTTAAAAAAAAATGCTGTATATGTTGAGCAGTTGTCAAGTAATTAGTTACTTGAAGTGCTTTCCCCTCTTTTTTTAGGATCATTATCATCTTTATCTTGAAAAACAAACCTTTGCCCCTCACCATTATAAACAGCTATCCCATTTGAAGCTCTTTTCCTTATAAAACTCCTTGAACACATTAGCACCTCCCAAATCTATGTCTATTCTTTCCACAACTCCTTGGCTGAATATCTCTCATCCAGTTTCTACCCTACCATAGAACCGACAGAACAGTTGGTAAAGCTACAAATGGTTTCTTGTCCTTCTTTGTCCTCCTCAGTATGTCTGGAGTCTTTGACACAGTTGAGCATGCAATTCCCTGCCATTGCATCTCTACCGTCACCTAGCAGGGTAGGGCTGTAGTTCCCTGCTCTACTCAAAATCAGAGTTTAATCTGCAATGGTTTCACCTCAATCCCACAACATTGGTTCTGGATGTGTCTAAAACCACTCCTAATTCTCTCCTATCTCTTATTGTCGTGCTGTCTAGCAACGACAACATTTGAAAGCACAGGGTTAAGTTCCTCTTGTACATTAATAGCATCCAGGTTGTATGCCAACCAGTACCACTTCTCACTGCTCCATTCTCTTCAAAATAAGAGCATGCATCAAACATCCAATAACAAATGAGCAGAGATGTCAACACATCCCCACAGGTTATTGTTTTCAATCTCCACTACAAACTGTGTTTCTTGATTAATCAATCCACCTCCCTCCATAACAACTGTTTGAGGTTGATCTACACTGTTTGCTGTCATAATTTAACCGTGAGCTTAAGACTAAATGTCCACATCATGACTAAAATTGCTTATATCTATGTCTGGAGCAATGGCCACTGCCTCAGCTCATCTGAAAACCTCTTCTATGCCTTTTGTTAATTTAAATTTGGTTTTCAAAAACACTGTCAGCTGGTTTTTGAAAATTGAGGTAAACTAAATCTTTACTGCCTGTGTCATTGTTTACACTCAGTTCCTGTGCTCACCAACCTACTTGGACTGCTATTTGAACAACACTTCAGTTTTAAAACTCTCTCCTACATTTTCAAATTTCTCCAAGACCTCCCCACTACCTAGATCTAATCTTTTCAATGTCATTTTACAGCTACGTGTTCCTTTGATTCTGGACTCTTGAACATTCCTAAGTTTAATTGCTCTATCACTGATTGCCGCTTTCAGCTGCCATCTGGAATTCCCACCTAACCCTCTCCTTCCCTAAACTTTGTTCCCTTCCTTTCAGATGCTCATTGATATATACATATTTTTAGTTGCTTGTTAGAAAGAATTTAAGTATCACTGGAAAGAAAAAAGACATTTTGTCCAAGCATTTCATCTTGCACTTATCAGGACAATTTGCGAGAAAACTAATACAGGGAAAATCCAGCATTTAAATTGTCTGAGAGGAGACTGCTGATTTGTTGGACTTTTGCCAAGTTTTCCCATCTTTCCAAAATGCCAGCACAGATTTGGGCACACTATTTTAGTTGAGGCCGAGCCAGTGTTTTGTAAAGACCTATAGAACTTAGAGTCATAGAGTCGTAGAGATGTACAGCATGGAAACAGACCCTTCGGTCCAACACGTCCATGCCGACCAGATATCCCAACCCAATCTAGTCCCACCTGCAAGCACCTGGCCCATATCCTTCCAAATCCTTTCCGTTCATGTACCCATCCAAATGCCTCTTAAATGTTGCAACTGTACCAGCCTCCACCACTTCCTCTGGCAGCTCATTCCATATCTGTACCACCCTCTGCATGAAAAAGTTGCCCCTTCGGTCTCATTTATATCTTTCCCCTCTCACCCTAAACCTATGCCCTATAGTTCTGGACTCCCCCACCCCAGGGAAAAGACTTTGTGAACGTCTTTCCTTTTGAACTGTATGCTTCCATTTATAAAGTCCAGGGTCCTATAGGCTTCTTAATATTTTTCTCAACCTGCCATGCTGCATGTATCCTAAGATCTTTCTGCTCCTGCGCTCCCTTTAAAATTTTACTCCTTATATTTCCTTTCCTCATTGTTCATGCCAAAATATGTCACTTCACAGTTCTGAACAAGAACAAAGAATAGGTCAGCATAGGAACAGGCCCTTTGTCTTTCTAAACTAAAAACATTTTGCATTCGTATCATCCTATTCCCTATCAATTCACGTGTCAGTCAAGATATTACTGTATCTGCTACCATCTCCTCTGGCAGCATGTTCCAGTTACTTATCATCCTCTGCGTTTTTGTTTTTTTTAAAAAAAGAGCTACCCCTCACATCTCTTTTAAACTTATCCCCCTTTTACCTTAAACCTACGTCCCCGAGCAGTTGACACTTCTATTCTGTCCAAAGACTGTCCAAATATCTACTCCATCCATGTCACTGTTAATTTTGTAAATTTCTTGTCAAGTTGCCCCTCAGCCTCTGACATTCAAGTAAAAACAAAGCAAGTTTATTCAATCTCTCCCCACAGCTAATACCATGCAAATCAGGCAACATCTTGGTAAACATCTTCTGTATCCTGTCCAAAGCCTCCAAATCCTTCTGGTTGTGTGGTGATTAGAATTGTAGTTAGGACACATTTGGAGTTTTTTATGTGATCTGAAGAGAAACCAGAGTATACTATTAAGTATAGTTCAATACAGTTGCAACATGACTTGCCTATGTTATCCTTTATGCCCCGATTGATGGAGACAAGCAAACCATACACATCCTTGACTACCTTTTCCACTTGTATTGCCATTTTCACGCAATTGTGGTTCTGTACGCTTTGATCCCTCTGCATGTTAGTGATTCTAAGGGTTCTCTCATTTGCTGTGTACCTCCCTCTGCATTAGAACTTCCAAAATGCATCGCCTCACATTTGTTTCAATTAAGACCCACCTGCCATTTCTCATTCCAAGTCTTAAGATTGCCTACAACCTGTAGCCTCCTTCTCACTATCCGCTACTCTCCTAGTCTTTGAGTCAACTGCAAACCTAATCAGACCATCTCCATTGTCCTCAAAGTCATTTATATATGTATGTTACAAACGACAAGGGTATTGAAGTTCATCTGCTATGGTCATCAAATTCTGAGAAAATTGCGGTACAGGTTAATTTTTGTCAGTTTGGTTGACTGATTATACTTGATCTATTCATTTGTTCTTTTAGAGATTCATATGTGTTCTTGAGGACTTTCTATTGCACTTCAGATTTCTAGCACTTTTAGTTTATTTCCTTTAAATGTATACAAAGCACTGGATAACTTTGGTGTTTTTGTCTTAATACATCCCCCATCAATAGCAACATACTATTCTTTCTGGTTGCTTTGTTGAAAATGTTAAAAATTCATAGGTTGGACTATACCTGGTGCTGTGAGAGTTTTAACTTTGTCCACCCCAGTTTAATACTGGTGCTGGCACCTCCACATGTTTATTGAGAATGACTGAGAAGAGTTTGGATACTAGATAAATGGGAATAACTTCTATTCATCTTTTCTGTCTGAATGTAGTTTAGTCTTTCTGGTAATGGTATTCATTTTGCACTGTTACCAAGTACTTATTAAATGACTTTGCTTTTGAGTGAAAGTGTTTTTGTGAACAACTACTGCACAAGGGAGAAGTTTAAAATCATATTTGAGCTATTTAGGTTTAATGGTCTAATGTACATAATTTGTGATTTTCTTTTAGTTGATCACAGATTTCTTTTGTTGCTTTTCAGTTACTGATTAGATTTCAGAGGTTTGTAGACTTGAATTTGGTTTTTAAAATGTGGTACAGAAAATACAGACAGAAAAGCTTCCTTGGATGTCATTGAAAAGCAATTTCAAGATTTGAGTGTGACACATCTCATATCTGAAGAGCATACTTGCTGAATGCTTTGTGCTGTGTCTTTTAAAGTTTCCTGCCAACTTCATTTGAATGATGAATTCCACTAATATATAATGATGTATTACAGTTTATGTCGGTGCAGCTGTGAATTTCAATGGAGTAATTAAGAGGCACCTTATAACTAGGTGTTTGAGAGCGGTGATAAAGGACGGCAGGTGGATTGCTGGTGTCATCTGTCGAAGTTGAAATCTGCCTTTATCAAAGGCAGATTTCAATGTGCTGATAAATAATCCTGGCAGATCCTAATGGGTAAAATGATTGGGAGAGTTTTTAATTTTTTTCAAGCTCTCAATTGAATGAGGCAATCCAGAAGCTGCATTAACAGTTTGATATAGTACTGTCATCTTCGTTCATTATCCAATATGTAGTTGGCTTTGTTTAAAACTTTCTATTTGATTTCCTTTGATAGAAATTAGAAGTTCTGTTCAAGATTTTCAAAATTGAAATGCTAAATCATGAGTAATTACATGAGGGTAACGGGCAGGCATGTTGAGCTGTATATTTGGTACAACTGGTATTATTTCTTCTGAAATATATACATTTCCTTTACTTGAAACAAGGAATTTGGATGCAATATCATATTTCCCTTAATTTTGTTTAAAATTTGGCTCTGAAAATGAGGTTGTCCAGTACTGATGTTTATCATTGAGTGTCTTGACCAGCATTCAAAAGGTTTACAATATTAATGTAAAAACTGAACTTCTCCTATGGTTAAGTGGCTAAATGCTCCACATTATATTATATTGAGTTATTCAGTTCAGCATGTCCAGTTTTGATTCCAGATTTTTGCACATCCGATTAATGAAAAGTGGTTGTGTGACGTAAAACTTAATGTTCATATGGAAGTTGAAGAGTAATAAGGAATTCATGGAGGTTATCTGACTATCTGATGATCCCTGGTGGAAATTGAAATTATGTTTGAGACTGTATGTGGACTGAAGGGCACTTGTGTGTTTGAGTAATCCTGCCTGTGTGCATGCATGAGCACGATGGCTGTTGTGCTGCTGGAGAATGTAGTTGCTTGCCATTAGCAGAGTCCAGCAAACAAGGACATTTGAATTATTTTATAAAATTAGGTATTTCTGGCAAGCCCTATATGGTTATTTTTATTCAGTTTGTTTATATATGCTGTGGCTTCCAGAAGTTGAACCTGGACCTTCTTCCTCAGAGGTTTGGACATTACCACTGCAACAGAAGACTCTTGGAAACCCTAAGTAGACTGTCCATCTTTGGATCCTATGCTGATGCTGAACCATGCATAACTGCTGCAAAAATATTTCTTACCTGCTGGACTGCCTGCTATTTCAGACTGAATATGCTTGGAAAAAGAAAATAAGAGGGTCCATATTATAGTAGTCTTCAAAATTTATTGGTAATGTAGATGTAAGTGGCCGATTTAAACTGGCCTGAATGTGTGTGAAAAATAAATGAATAAGTAATTACTGTTCTTGAGATAAGACTTCAGGTTAGGCTGCATTTTGGAAAAAAAATGGAAGACCTAACAAATGGCTAACAGTTAAAGCTGTTTTTAAAAAACACTGAAAAGCTAAGATGAGTGGCTAAGAAACACTGCAAATCACAACTAAACGCAAGTAGGAAAAAAACAGTTGCACTAAATCAGGAAATTTTACTTCATTGAGATCAGGGTTGGATTAAAGATGTCTCAAGATTTTGGGAGGACGTAAGATGATGAACAATGAGAAATTCCACAAGTATGTATTCTGGAGAAGAACCTAGAGTACATTTATTCAATTATTAATTTTTAAGCACCTGGAATCTGGAGAAGATATGCATTTCAGATAAACTAGTTGTCATTCAAAAGACAAAAGCACTGTTCAGACAAGTATTGATCATCGTATTGCTGAAGGAAGGAAAGAAGGAAATATTGCTTTGAAGTGAGAAGTTCAAAGCCAATGGTAAAAGAACTAGAAAGATGGGGAAGAGAAAGAAATCTCCTGAGATTGCAGGATTTTTCTAATGTCCTTTGACCATGTGGTTGCAATGTTGCAACTCGTCTGTAATGCTCTTATCTAAACTTGGATGTGCTCATAAAACAGCAAAAGAATGGCATTCAGGGAAACAAGGTCTTGAAGGTCATTTTAGCAATGTGAGAGACTCAGTCACTCCATTTGAAATTGCAAGAAATAGAGGTGGAGAATGTCAGTTTTCAGAAAGTGTGAAACCTTTGAAGATCAGATGTGGTAAATGTTGTTAAACTTTGTGGAGAAATGACAAAATTGAGGTGACTTAGTCTTTTAACTCTTACTGAGAGCTAACTTAGATCAGGTGTAGTTCTCTCATAACTTTTGTTTGTTGAGTTCAAGCTAGCCAGTTTTTTTCATGCTCAATTTGGATTGGCAAGATTTATGCAACCATCCATAAGAGAAAAAGTTGCCCAAGAAGATTGCCTTCGTCCAGATAGCCTACATAATTTCAATCAGCTATGCTATGAATATCTTAGAAATCCTGCACCTAAAAAAATCTTTCTTCAGAAAATACACTTCCCCAAGTATTGAGGTGTATAAGATATTAGGGTTTGTTTCAGTTGTGACAGAAAAAAATTAAAATTAGATGGTTTACTAATTTTTCCATGTTATTAACAAAATATACTTTACATAATTTTAGTATATTCATATACTTATTCATCAAAAGGTATCTTACCACATCTGTTAGAATATAGTTTGATGTCACATAGCTATTAGAGAATATGTAAGTATATCTAAGAATAAAATATCTAACATTGTCTAAGAATAGGATATCATTAACTTTTATAGATTTCCCTAAATTCCCAAGTGAGTAAGCTGTCTTCTCCCAATACAAGAAAATATCTTCTGAGAATTATTACCTGAGGATTTTCAATACTTCTGAAATTTTAATGAAAGAGAATTTGTCAAAATATTATTTTGACCCTTGGTTTGCTAATGTGGTTCTTGCTTCAACCCACTTTGAAAGATGGGGAATGTGGTGGGGTGATAAAGGTTTTTTTTAAAAAATTGATCTATGTAATTTTTAATGTTTGGTAAAATTGTTGAATATTTGATCAGGATGCAGTTTGAAAATTGAAGTAGTGTACATGATGTCTTTTGAGATGCTAGGATGCTTAAAATCTCATTTGAAGGGTTCTGTTGGTCGGGGAAGTAACACCTGGGAGTGGTGATAGATATGTCTGGACTATTTCATATATTCACCCAAATGTAAGGGAGCTTAACAAATGTAGATGGATTCATTTAAATCCATGGTTTAATTGGGTTATGTAATTATCTTTTGGTCACGTTTCTGCTATCGCAAAGCTTGCTTTGTAACTTCTGTGAAAAAAGTGTTTTGTAATCTATATTGCAAGTATAACCAAAAGAGTTTTTATCAATATTAGTCTTAAAGTCATCCTTAGTGAAACACTAACTGAAGTACTTTTTGAGGCTGTTGTACTTAAGATTATAATTACTATGTTAAACCCAGTGTCCTCTTGATATAGAGAAGCACGACTGTTAACCTCACATTTAGTTTCACTTCACAAAGTAGTTTTAATTTTTATTAGTGGAAAAATGTTTGAATCTAACCTGACAGATTGTTAACTTCAGTCACAGGCTCTGGGTGTTTGAACATACTTTTGAGGGCAATTCGTGATACTTCTCATGGCTTTGCTGCAGGGCTAGGCAAATGGGCCATCAAGAAGTCGAAGCTGGAATTGGCCCATGCATGTGGTTGGCTCTGTAGCTTTATGTATGTTTGTATGACCTTGAACATATAACAAGAGGGTTCGTTGTTCATTAGTGCAGTCAGTTTTGCTATGACGTGGTAGTTCCGTTCTTGTACAATCCCGTGGTATAAGAAAATCGCCAGATAGCACTATTTAAACTTTTAGGGCGGGAATCATGTTATAACCAATACATGCTTTAAAAGTTCGTGTGTTGTCAATCGCATTTATTCTGAATCGCATTAATGAAATGTAGATTATAACAGAACGACCTGTAGCTTGAGGAATTCCACAACTGATGGGTATCATGGGGACTGGAGTGTATTGTATTTAAGTTAATGCACTTCATTCCTTCTTTAATTTTGTTTCTTCTTAGTTGTGCCCTCTTTAGTTTTTATTTGATACTAGGGCAAAGGAGTGCAGCCTTTCTTGCTTATTTCAGAAATGTAAGTGTTTTCTTTGCTGCAGATTGAGTTAGTCTTTGTAAGTTTTGTGCTGGTGTGATTCAAATTAGGAACTGAGAGTTAAGGTGGATTGTAAGGTTTTTTTTTAACCCTTGCATTAATTACGGCCATCGCTGGCAAGAATTTCTGGCTCTTCCCATTTGGTGTTCAAGAACTTCAATGCTGCACAAACCTAAACAACATGCAGTTAGAATAATGGCTTCTCCTATTCCTCTTTTTCCTTGCCAATACCCAGTTTAATAATTTGTTTTTGAGAATTAAGAAATTGTTTTTTTAAAAGTTGCATATTGCTGTCTGTTTTTTGAATGACTGTTTATTGTATCTGGAACATAGAACAGAACAGGCCCTTTGGCCCTCGATGTTGCACCAACCTGTGAACTAATCTAAGCCCATCCCCCAACACTATCCCATCATTATCCATGTGCTTATCCAAGGACTGTTTAAATGCCCCTCATGTGGCTGAGTTAATTACATTGGCAGGCTGGGCATTCCACACCCTTACCACTCTGAGTAAAGAATTTGCCTCTGACATCTGTCTTAAATCTATCACCCTTCAATTTGTAGCTATGCCCCCTCGTTCAAGCCAACGTCATCATCCAAGGAAAATGACTCTCACTGTCCACCCTATCTCATCTTCTGATCACCTTGGGTGTCTCGATTAAATCCCCTCTTAGCCGCCTTCTCTCCAATGAGAACAGACCCAAGTCCCTCAGCCTTTCCTCATAAGACCTTCCCTCCAGACCAGGCAACATCCTGGTAAATCTCCTCTGCACCTTTTCCAATGCTTCCACATCCTTCCTGTAATGGGGTGACCAGAACTGTACACAGTATTCGAAGTGAGGCTGCAATTAGCGTTTTGTACAATTACAGCATGACATCACTGCTCTGGACATCAATCCCTCGAATAAAACCTAACACACCATATGCCGTCTTAACCCCACTATCAGCCTGGGTGGTAACTTTCAGGGATCTATGTACATGGTCACCAAGATCCCCCTGCACATCCACACTACCAAGAATCTTTCCATTGACCCAGTATTTTGCCTTCCTGTCATTCTTCCCAATGTAAATCACCTCACATTTATCTGCATTAAACTCCATTTGCCAACTCTCAGCCCAATTCTGCAGTTTATCCGAGGCAACCTGCAACATTGTTTCACACTGTCCACCACTCCACCGACTTTAGTGTCATCTGCAAACTTACTAACCCCTCCACGTATGCCTGCATCCAAGTCATTTATAAAAATGACAAACATTAATGGTCCCAAAACAGATTCTTGTGGTACACCAACCAATAACCTAACTCTAGGTTGAATACTTTCCATCAACCACCACTTGCTGCCTTCTTACAGAAAGCCAGTTTGCTAAATCACCCTCAATCCCATGCCTCCGCATTTTCTCCAAAAGCCTATCATGTGGAACTTTATCAAAGGCTTTACTGAAATCCATGTGCACCACGTCAACTGCCCTACCCTCATCCATATGCTTGGTCACCTTTTCAAAAAACTGAGGATTATGACACATGATCTGCCCTTGGTGAAACCCTTTTGACTATCTCCAGTCAAATTGTTGCTTGCTCGATGATTATAAATCCTATCTTTTATAATCCTTTCCAAAACTTTTCCTATAACAGACATAAGGCTCACTGGTCTATAATTACCTGGGTCATCTCTACTGCCCTTCTTGAACAAAGGCACAACATTTGCAAAGGAACATCGAAAAAGGAACTTGATAAAAGTAGCAAAATAGACGAACATTTCAAATTGCTTATCCTTCTTTAGGAGAAAAATATTCTGCCAAGTGTTTGGAAGTGGTAATTGGGGCTGCATCAGTACTCAAACATCAGAGGAAATTTTTTTGTACTTTCTGCAGAAAGTTTTCCAAAATCTTTAACCAAATAGATCTGCACATATATTCTCATATGTAATGTATGTAAAATATATTCTCATTCATCAACAATAACGTAGATTTATGTGTTGGCCTGGATTTGGCAGTTAGTGAATGAACAATGAAGTTAATGGACCAAAGACAACTCGCAATCATTAAATGTCTGTAACAAGGTGTCATCATCTAACACCGATCACTGAGAACAAAATACGCCACACAGTGTCTACTCAATCGACCTGATTCAAGAATTGTCACTAAGTGATGTAGTGTAAAAACCAAAAGTTATAAGTTGGAGTGTTTAACTTAATGTAAAATCATGTATTGTAGGCAAAAAGGAGATAAGGAATTCTGATTTAAGTGATAAGAGACAAAGAAAAAGTGAAAACTTGCATGTTGTAAATCTCCATCAAAAATTAAAATTTGCGATTTCACTCTTGCAAAAAAGATTATTTCACTGGCTTTAATAATATTGTTAAGTGTTTAGTTTTGCAAGCCCTTGTTGTTTTTCTGATGGGTTTAATGGGTCACCAGTGAGTAAGGACAGCACTGTCACATCATTTCAATGATTTTAATCCTTAGTTTGGTCAAGAGCCTTAGAAGCAGTTTAGTTAGTGGGAGAGTGGAAGGTGAAACTTGGCACAGGTAGCTGATAGCCTCAATCTTAGAACAAAGAAGACAAGCTATTTGCACTTGTTGTTGAAGGTGATGGTGTTCGTTGATTGCACAATGCTCAGAATCATTCACAACTCCTCATACTGAAGCCAGTGTTCGAGTGTAACAATACCTGCACAGTATTGAGGCTTGAACTGATAAATACCAAATCATGTTTGTGCCATACAGTGCCTGACAGTAATTATCTCAAAGAGAAAAAAAAACACTTTTTCCCTTGACTTTAAATAGTATTGTTATCATTGAACTCTTTCTCCACTTTAAACATCTTGGGTGTTGATGTTGACCAGAAACTAAGTTTTATCACTCTGTATAAATACCATGCTTACCTAGGGAAGGTAACAGACTGGGAATTCTGAGATGGATAACTCGCCACCTGACTCCAAAAACTCTTCACATCAATTACCAAACAGAAATTGGAAATGTAATGGAATGTTCTTCAATTGTCTGGATGAGTGTGGCTCCAACACCATTCAAGATTTTCAACATTAGCCAATGCAAAACAGCCGACTTGATTGTCTCCCCATTCACTACCTTAAACATTGACTGTCTCTACCACCAATCCGCACTGACAGCATAAAAGCTGCACTAAGGCTTCTTTCACACCTTTTAAAAGAGGCACTTTATCAACTGTTACGACATGAGGTAAACCCTCCTGCTTAATTTAAACCAGCAACACGGAAAAATTTATCCCGTGCAGTAATCTGTGAAAACTCAAGATGCCAAGAACTATTTAAAGTAAAAATAAACAACTTTATTTCTTAAAATACAACAGAGAAATAATTAACTTACAACCATTTACAACTCCTTTCTCTAACCTATCTTTTACTTTCCCCTCTAAAATACTGGTTTGATAAAAATCTAGTTAAAGGTTACAAAACAAAACTACTTATCTCAAAAGCTTTAGGTTCTTCTTTGTATTCCTGTGTCTTTTCTTCTTGGGGATTCTGCTTCACAGGTTACTGATCGATAAAGATACCTTTAAGAGAGTTATTTTTCAGGCAGTCTTTATATACTGGTGGCTTGGCAGTTCTCCTCTCCACTGTTTGCTTTTCCCTGATCTTATCCCAAAGTATTATACTGTGTCATTGGCTTTTAAGATTGTCAATATACTAAATTCAAACTTGATTGGAATTGGTATTTTTAGGGGTATAATTTAAACTGATTGGCCTAATTTGAATCTGTTCAGTCTTTTCCAGGCAACCCACCTCATCTAGCTTTTGACCAAGTGTTACATTGTTACCTTATTGAGAATACTTTGTACTGTCATGTAGTTCTGCTAGCTTCTAACTCTCTTAAAGGTACACTACATTCATAACACAACTGGAAGGACAAAAGTAGCAGATGCACGGGAGCACCACCTAGACAAGTTCAGTTCTGAGCCCCATACCATCCTGACTTCACATTCTATTGCTGTTCCTCCATTGTTGGCTCAAAATGGTCAAGCCCTTTCCCATCAGCACTGTGCATGCATGTGCACCAATTGAATGATAATCCTTGAAGACTGTTCATAACCATCTTCTCAAGGACATTTAGGGTTAAGCAGCTATGCTGGTCTTGCCAAAAATATCTACATCACATGACAAAAAAGTTGTGGATATGAAGCAAGGCCATGGAGGAACCTTTGGATGAAATTGATGTTGTGGATGGGAACTCATATCTGAAGTGGTTGGGTGGGTGGAGATTTGGTGGGAGAGCGAATTTACTGGAGGTAGTCTGTCTGCTTTCAAAGAAAAGGAGGAATGAAACTCTGAAAACCAATGTGTACTGTGCTGTGACAGCAGAGACAAAAGCACTGGAGAATGTATTAAACACCCAGTGGTTAATGTCAAGTATAATTTGTATATTTGGACCAAATCATTTTGTTGCCACACAAAGGGTTGGACCAGGGAGTTCAATTTTTGTTTGCTCAAAAAAGTTGACATTTTGTAGGTCAAAAACATCCGGGAAAGTTCCGAAAATAATATGCATAAGATCGTGTTGAACACAGAAGTCAGACATGTCATAAAGGGAGCATTGGACAGTAAAATGAGCAAGGTCCCAATATGGCTGTCTCAGTGAAGAGGCTGTGGAGTAATTAGCACTGTTCTTTTTCAATGAAGCAGATTAGTCCAATTGAAGGAATCTTCTAAAGCCTTGGGTTGAAAATGACTTCATATGTTGATTCTCTTCGCAAATGTTCATAGTTCAGATCAAATTAATTGTTTGAGCTGCAAGTAATTTGTTTGTTCAACTTCATGTTCACTGGATGCAAATATACTCATTTGTTGTGCTTTATTTCCAGGGTTACTTGCCTGCAAATGCAGAAAGGAGAGAAAGCACGTTACAGCGAAAGCGAGCGGAGTACTTTGCTTTTATCGAACAATATTACGACTCTAGAAACGATGAGCACCATCAAGATACTTATAGACAGGTATTTCAACTGAAAATGTTTTGTTGCACCTTTTCTGAGTGAAATATAAATGTTGTGTATGTAATTTGTCTCCACCTTTCTCATTGTTAACCTCTTGTGGTTAAAAGTTTGCATTTACGGTTGAATTTAACATCTCAGCAAGAACTTGTAACTATACAGTGCCTTCAGGGTAGGTTGCAATGATGGTCTGGGAGCTACTGCATATCAATGAGACCAATAGTGATGGATGAAGACAACTTGCTGTGGTTTCGGAAATAAGCAGCTGATTTTTGGATGAGCTCGAGCTTTGGGAGGGCACAAATTCGGAATAGTTAATTCTGGAACTAACAAAAATATGGTTGAGTTTTCAGTAGCAAATAGGCGCAAACACAAAACCAGCCTTGTCATCGCGGTTCACATAGGCGATTTTTGTGATAGAACGAAAGAATCAGAAGCTCAGCTTGAGATCGAATTGAAGATCAAGACTGTTAATACTATACATCAAGCAGAGCTCTATTTCGATATCTTTTAGAGTCTGATTCCCAAGTTGGAGTTAGATTTCAAAGTTGTAATGATCTTGAGGTTTTCAAAGTATGGTAAATGTTACTATGACTGTACACCAACAATATGCTGAGCAAATGCTTAGTAAGATATGGATGGCACACATGATTATGGGGAGGTTCACATGATTGCAATAGTCTAATGTAGTCAACATGTAAAATTGCTTTGAACTATTAAGTCACTCATGGTTCAATAAGGCCAACCACCATAATCCGAATGTAATCACCTTTCAATCAGAATATTTTCACTCAAAATATTACATTTAAAATTGGACTCTTCGATTACTAATCAAGGAGGACATATTTCTTCAAGTGCAGTGTTTCTCACACTATTTCAACTGAAGGCAAACTGTGTTCCATATCCCATGTCTTGCAAAATATTATGAAAAGTGAAGTTTATTTTTATTAGCAATGGCTGCATTAAAATGAGCAGAAAAATTTGCTCAGAATTTGCTGCAGTTGCACAGGTAGAGTTAATGCCATTTCATGCCTGACAAAAATTGACACTTTTAGATGTTCATTTTGTATATTGGAGTAATGATTGGACTGCAAGTTAGTATTTAAGAGCCATTAGATTTTTGAGATTTAGGTTCAGAAAATGGAAAAATGTTTCAGACAACTTTTTCCTGAAACTTCACTGTTTTTCTAAATCATCAGATTGCCATAGATATTCCTCGTATGACTCCTGAGAGTTTAATACTACAACCAAAAGTAAAAGAGGTAAGAGCTTTTGGGAATAAAGTAAATAAGATATTTTCCCTGCCTCATCCATCAGTTTCACAACTAAAACTTTAGTGGATGGCTATATGGTTTGATTTTTGCAGAGCTGGGTTTATCATTTGACCAATTGTTTTACTTAAAGTCAATGTGATGTATATTGAATTTATTTAATATTGTTTGTCATACTTCAAAATTGGTGTAAATATTACATTATTTAACATGTATTAATGATGAAATATGATTTGAGAGTCATCCAAAAAATTAGTACAGGACTGCCTATTTGGGCTTGATTTGATAAATTAATATTTTCTTTCTGACCAGTTGTCATTCTAAAGACTAAACTACAGGTCAGAGGTCAAGCACAAGAACTGTCTCTCTGCTTTTAGTAACGCTGACCTAATTGTCAATCTGACATGTTGGTGTTGGGAGGAATATAGCAGTTCTGGATCAGCCTGCTTCACTTCGCTGAAATTGCAATACCTTGTGCTACATCTATCATAATTTTGGTTGGTGTAAATTTCTATGAATGGATAATTTCAATTGATAATGGACATTCTCATTGAATTCAGTGTATGACCACAGTATGAAGCTCAGATTTAGAGAAACCTTTTCGATGTTTTAACTGTGCTTGGGACATCTCTTCCCCCATTTACTATATCAGTTTGAGAGCTGTTTTGCTAATTGCAAATTGTACGCCTTTGGATTTTGTTGTATTAATACTGCAAGCATTGAAGAGTGTATTGCCTGCTTTGAATAGCAAAGCAATGGAAGCTTTGGTTTATTGTGCCTTTTTGGCAGGAAATGGAGAAAGCAGAATGTGTCTGTTAGTGTGACTTATCAATCTGCAACAGTTATCAGTATCCCTCCAGAATAGTTGGATCTTCGCAATTTGTTTAAAAAAAAATGGAAGATGATCTCTTCCACTACCAGAGGTGTCTTTGGGGCCATAGACAGTTTCCATTATGGGTTAGTTGTAGAAAATGGAAGAGTAGTTATTATTAGGCTTTATGTTGTCCTTTGGAGCATAAAGATACCACTTTGGAAGCAGAACTCTGCCTTTTAATGCTGTTGATTTATATTAGCAAGTGGATGAGTGACAGCAAAGCTAACATTTCACGAAGAATGCAGTTACAAAATAAGATTGGAAGTGTAGCTTTAAACCTTCATTTTTACCTTGAATCCCAAGAACTAACTTGGGAGTATTTCCTCTTACTAAAATTATCACTTAATTTCCCCGGTATATAAATGCACGCATACGTACATGCATATGTGTGCACTTTTTGTGTAAAAATTGACAAACTTTATTGTTGAATGATGGATGAAGTTCACTATTGGACTTGCAGTTTATAGTTTCCAGTTTTCAATGTTCAGTTAACAATCAGAATCATGCTAAGCAGGAAGATTGCATTTCAGAATGAAGCAAACAAGATACTCTGCTGTCAACCGTTTGCAATTTTACTTTCTGTCAAAGTGATGTGGAAAACCTATGTTGTTATACTCACCTGAAGTAAAGGAAAAAAATGATCAAATGCAGTTCAAGAAAAAAAACCATTTCCAGTGGAAATGTGGATCCAGGTCAGAATGGTACTGCTCCTTTGCTTTGTCCTTGCCCATCAAATTTATTCTAATGTACATGTGCTTTTATCGTCTGTTGATACAGCATGTAACTTATCCTTGATATTTTTGTAATTTTGTGATATGTTCTCAGAATGCTTTCAGAGTATCAGAGCATTTTTTAATTGTGCAATACGTGGATGATTCTTGAAACTGTTTCATGTGAAAATGATCGGAATATATACATACTTATGAAGTATTGGTATTTTTGATTTACTCAGCTCTGCAAACACTGCAGGCATGACCAAAGCTTGGATTCAGAGTTGTTAGATTTGGTTCTGTTGCTAAATGTATTCAAGGAAGATTTCGCCTTGAATTGTGACTCCTCAAAATTTTCAGCATTCCTGAAAACGGAACTACATTCCACAGCTTGGAATCCTTGGCTTTGAGCCCCAGCTAAACGCTAGCAATTGTCTTGACTGGCTGCACCACTAGTAATAATTTGGCCTCTGCTACTTGTTTTCTCTTTATTCACAGATTCATATTGATATTCCAAGAACTAATCCTCTTATTCCTCTCTTTCAACAAGCTTCTGTGCAAAAGGTGAGAAAATTAATAAATGATCGACCAGTGGTGCTTGAATGGTGTAATGAGAAAAAACACTGATTCCACTCTTTTAGCTAACTAGTTAGAAGTTCACACTTGTGTGATTATTTGATTATCGCTTGCGTTGAGCTAACTTGGAAAAAGCTGAATAGTGTTAACCTACCCTGTTCCATTTCATTTTGGCTGGAGAATCAAGTTGATCTTACACTTCTTCATTCACTGCTGGTCTATCGAGCTGCCTGCTGCACATGACACTTTCCATAATATTGGCAATGTTAACTTAAATAAACATTCTGCATCAATTTAACTGAATTTAACTAGTGCATCAACTCATTGAACTAAATTAGAAGGTTAAAATTACAGTTTATGCCTTTCTTCACTTGATTAATTTGACCTTGACACTAGTTTTACAGTAAAAATAAACCAAGTTATGTTTTTATGTTTGTTCCTTTATTTGTTTTTTTTTAAATTTCTACTGTTGGTGACTTAAGATGTGGGAAAGACTTGTGCAAAGAGCCATCAGCAAAATTGTTCCATTGAAAATATTTTTGAAGTGGTGCTTTATCCAGGCATTCTTTCAATTTGTCTTTTCACTGTGGCAATAGGCTAATTAGAATGATTTTACTTGGAAATTCATCTGTATTCCAGTAACGTGTCAGAGTTAACCTGAGCAGTGGTTCTAATTAGTTGTCTTTCGGCACTGAACAAAGCCTGGTATTGAGGGAACTTGTCTCCTGATACTTTAATGAGACCAAGCAAAGCTTCTACATTAAAATAATTGAACATTTCTGTATGCAGTTCGTTTAGTGTACTTAGAAATTGTTAGTTTGTTTTTGCATCTTTGGAAAGTATGGTGTTTAAAGATAGATAAATCATTTAACTTCGAACTGTTGAAGCTTTCTACCTGTTTAATGATTGACCCTCTTGTCACGATACTCCTGCAGCTGTTGGTTTTACATAACCACTCCTTTACACCTTACTTTGACCCTGTTTTGGTTAATTACTTTGTTATGACCGTAGCTTTTCTCCTACCCAAAGGGTACAGGGTTGAGGGTGTCATGCACATTGATTTAAGCCATTCATTCGATCGTATTGAAGTGTGAAAGAAAAAAAAACTAAAAGAATTGTGGATTCTGGAAATGAGAAGGAAAAATACAAATTACTGGGAAAACCCAACAGGTCTGGTAGCATTAATTGGCAGTTAATATTTCGGGTCCAGCGACCCTCCTTTAGTTTGAATATTTCTGAATGTGAAGTCTGATTTCTCTCCACAGATACTGCTGGACCCACTGAGTTTTCCTAGCAATTTGTATTTTCCTTGTTTTGGGTCCAGTGACCCTTCTCTAGTTTGAATGTTTCTGAACATGAACTCTGATTTCTCTCAAAGATGCTGCCAGACCTATTGAGTTTTTCCAGCAATTTGATTTTGTCACTTGAAGTGCTTTTTTCATGAATAGAGTATGGGTACTGCTAATAAGGCAATCTTTAATTTTCCATTCCTGATTAATGATTGAGAAAGAAGTGGTGAGCTGCCACTTTGAATGGTTCCTGTCAATTTGATGTTATTTTTCTTCAGTGGTTAGACAGGGAGTTGAATTTTGACGCAGTGACTATGAAGGAAAGGCAATATATTTCCAAATCAGGTTGGTTGTATTACTTGAAGTGGCTGGATTGTCCTGAAGTGAATAAACTTGTTTCTTTGGAAAGTGTTTTCTTTCAGTTAGTGTGTACTTTTTTATCCAAATCGCATTCCTTGAATCTCGAATTACTGCTACAACATTGCTAATCCAATTTACATATGCCATTTACTGATGTTGCAACTCATGGAATTGGAAATCAGACACCATTATTTCTTGAGTCAACACATGTGAAAAGACTTGTTCAAGCTATCCAAAGTCCCCAATTTATTTGACCAACTCAGGCTAAAAGAAAACACTCTCAGGCTTCTGTATTGACCTCAAAACAATTGGCTTCAATCAACAGCAATTAGGAAGTATGTATTGCTGACTTATTCTGTACAAGTTAAGATTGCACCTTTTAAATTCTCCCCTTCACAAATGGACGGACAGACAAAAAGACATAGATATGAAAGATAGAAAAAGCAAAGAAAATCAGGGAAGCAGTTTGATGAGCACATGAATTGAAGTTTTTATTTCTGTGTTTTCCAATTCCTTTCTAGTCTTTGTTATGGATACAAGGTTGTATGCACATCAATTCTGATTTGTCTTCGCTGGTTGCAAATTTATTCTTTCACTGTGTGTGGATGTGTTTTATTCTTTCTTCAGAGAGTTTGAAGAGTACGGTCATTGGAAATTTGTTGCTGTTACTGGATACTTTCTGGTACCTCTACACGGGAGAGAAGCACAGAGAGAGATTTTTTGATGCTTGTTTTCTGCAGGCTGAGTGTTTCTCTGATACAGTGGCCCCGCACAAACGACAGCCATTTGGCCAGGAGGCACGCAAAATGTGTTGACAAGCAATTATCATCTCAGTTCAGAACCCATAGGTCTGCTTTAGCTCTCGCTGTTTGATTTGATTTATGGTCATGTGTATTTATTACATATACAGTGAAAAGTGTTGTTTCATATCGCCACTCTCCAGGGCTATCTTACAACATGGAAAATAAACCAAAATGCGGAATATAAAGCCAGAAAAATACAGAAAGCTAATCTTATAGTCTTATCCAAAAACATTAGTGGCAGTTTGGAACAGCTCCTGCTTGTAGCTCAGCCATGGACCTGGATCCCATCTCCCCCACCCCGATGCCTGCAGACTCTGCTGCTACACTGATGACACTGCTGCAACCGCGTTTAGCTGCTGGGACAAAGAGTCACCAGTCTCCAGCGCCATCTTACCTCCACCAATGCTGCTGTGGCCATGAGTTCACACAGGGCTGACATCACCAATACAGCCGCCGCTGCTGATGCTGCAGGATCCTGTGTTGGTGCCATACTGATTATCATTGCCACCTCTGCCATCAGCTGCCCGAGCCTAGCCATGGACCTGCAGCCTCGGCTCAGCCTGTGAGTCTGGACCGGACAGTTAACCCTGGGAACTATTCCTCACTCGCCATATGACCTCTGGCTGGAGTGGAGCTGCGTCTGCCTCATCCTACCATTGTCGCTGCCGCTAGGCTCCTTCTCCTTTGTCATTTACTCAGCCTCGCTATTCCCCAGGTCTGCACCACTATCTTTGTTTGTCATTCTGTGCAGGGCATGCTCTCGCCAATGCCGCTGCAACTGAGGCAAAAAAGTAAGAGAACAGACTTTAAAGAAGAAAAAGCAAACTTAAAAGAAAGGTAAAAAGCCCAATTGCAGCTACTCTGCCGCCACCATCTTGAAATATCCACTGTTCGAGGAAAGCTATGTTGTTTTCAATTTTGAGTGTATTCCAGTAAACATGGTTTTTAACTTTGCACAGTTTCCTTGAGTTAAAACATAATCTTCCCCTTTTTATAGCCCATAGTCCAAACACACAGAAAATAACCTAGACTTTGCACTGTGATCTTTTTAATTTCTGCAGACTCGGCACAGTGGAAAATATGTTTCTACCATGCTTGTTTTCTCTATGTCCATTTCTTCAATTCATTAAGGAAAGTGACAGAGGGACAGCAGCAAATTATAGACTAGTTAGTCTCAGTTGTCTGTTGTCAGGAAACAACTATAGAGTATAATTAAGGATTTGGTGTCTGAGCAGCTTACAAATCTTCAGCTGATTACAGTAAAAAGTAAACTGGCATAGATTGGTAAAGGGTCAATCATGCAGGATGAATTTAATGGAATTTTTTTCAGTAAGTGACTGAAGTCGTCAAGAAGGGGACTGTAAATGTATGTTAATACGTATGGACTTCCAAAAGACATTTGATAATTTTCTTAAAGAAACCAAGCTAAAATTGCAGCTTTTGGGATTGAATAACAAATTACAGAATTAGCAGTACACAGTTAGTGATGACATGGGTTGTTATATGGCTTCAACTGTTAACTACCTTCATTAAATACATAAATGATGGAGTAAAACGTGCATATCCAAGTTAGCCGAGGATGCTGCGGTTGAAAACCGTGTAGATTTAAGTACAAAGCAAGATATTATTAACAGGGCAAATCAGTGGGAAAAATGTTGGCAAATGAATTTCAGCACATTTAAATTAGATCATTAGTTTTAGGCCGAAAAGAACTGGTCACAGAATTTTATAAAAGTAGAAAATGTAGGGCCTGTTTACATTTGTAATTGAACTGTCATGGACTGATACACAAAATAATCAGAAGGATTATTGGAATGCAGACTTTGATGTAACCCTGCCTTCTGTTGGGCTGCAAATCTCTTCCCATCTTAATTTGGCACATCGGCATGATCTTTAGGCCCTTGTCCACTATTACACAGATAGGTTGTAGAATGGACAAAGTTGGCTTCTTACCTGGTAATTGTGGATCAGGAACAGCAGTTATGCCATATCTTTTATGTTTTGCCATATGTTTTTGATAGGATGATGGCAGACCATGGTTAGAACATGTATGTCTAATTGTGGATCCTGTTATGCTGAACTTGTCTTGGGAAAAAAATGATTGCATTAAATGATGGAATAATGATGTCACATGAATTCATAAAATAAGGCCATTCATTTCATCGTTTAGCGTCATAGAGCTTTACAGCATGGAAACACCCTTCAGTCCAACTTGTCCATGCCAACCAAATATCCTAAATAAATCTAGTCCCATTTGCCAGCATTTCGCCTATATTCCTTTAAATCCTTCCTATTCATATAGTCATCCCGATGCCTTTTAAATGTTATTGTACCAGCCTCCATTACTTCTTTGGGCAGCTCATTCCATACATGTACCACCACCAAGATTGGCATTTGGTCTGATTTAAATCTTTCCCCTTTTACCTGAAACATATGTCCTGTAGTTATAGACTCCCCTACTCTGGAGGAAAAGACCTTGTTGATTCAACCTATCTATGCCCCTCTATTTCGTAAACCTCTATAAGGTCACCCCTCAGCTTACGAAGCTGCAGGGAAAATAGTCCCAGCCAATTCAGTCTCTCCCTCTTGCTCAAGCTCTCCAACCCAGGAACCATGCTTGTAAATCTTTTCTGAATCCTTTCAAGTTTCACGCATTCTTCCGAGAGCAGGGAGACCAGAGCTGCACACAGTATTCCAATAGTGGCCGAACCAATGGCCTCCCGACATGACCTCCCAACTCCTATACTCAAAGCACTGACCCATAAAGGCAAGCATACTAAAACTCATCTTCACTGCCCTATCTACCTGCGACTCTACTTTCAAGGAACTATGAACCTGCACTCCAAGGTTCCTTTGTTCAGTAACACTCCCCAAGACCTTAGCATTAAATGTGTAAGTTGTGCCCAGATTTGGCTTTCAAAAGTGTAGCACCTCACATTTGCCTAAATTAAACTCCAACTACTACTCCTTGGCCCATTGGCCCATCTGATCAAGATTCCGTTGTACTCTGAAGTAAACTTCTACGCTGTCCACAACACTTCCAATTTTGTTGTCATCTCAAAATTACAAGCCACCTATGTTCACATCCAAATCATTTATATAAATGAAAAAAAGCAGTGGACCCAGCATCAATCCTTGTGGTACACCACTGGTCACAGGCCTCCGTTCTGAAAAGCAGCCCTCCGCCACCACCACCCTCTGTTTTTTTTACCTTGGAGCGAGTTCTGTATCCAAGTGGGTAGTTCTCCCTGTATTTCCTATGACCTAATTTTGCTTACCAGTCGACCATAAGGAACCTTGTTGAGCACCTTACTGAAGTTAATATAGATTGTGTCAACCACTCTGACCTCATCAGTCCTCTTTGTTAATCCAAAAAACTCAATCAACTTTGTGAGCCACGATTTTTCCACGTACAAAGCCATGTTGACTATCCCACATCAGTTCTTGCCTTTCGAAATTCATGTAACTTGTGTCCCTCAGAATTGCCTCCAACAAGTTGTCGACCACCGATGTCAGGCTCATGGGTCTAGAGTTCTCTAGTTTTACCTTACCACCTTTTTAAAATAGTGGCATGACGTTAGTTAACCTCCAGCTTTCTGGCACCTTATCTGTGACTATCGATGATGTGAATATCTCAGCAAGAGGCCCAGTGATAAATTCCCTAGCTTCCCACGGAGTTCTAGGGTGCACCTGATCAGGCTCTGATCCATCTTTCTGCATTTTAAGGCATCCAGGACTTCCTCCTCTGCAATATGGACATTTTTACAGATGTCACTATTTACTTCCCCATGTTCTCTCTCTTCCATATCCTTCTCCACAGTAAATACTGATGCAAATCCTCATTTAGTATCTCCTCCATCTCCTGTGTCTCCACACATAGGGGGCCTTGGTGATTTTCAAGGGGCCCAATTCTCTCCATTGTTACTCTCTTGTCCTTAATATAATCCCTTTGGATTCTCCTTAACCCTCTTTGGAAAACTATCTCTTGTCTTCTTTTTGCCCTCCTGATTTCCCTCTTGAGTATACATGTACTACCTTTGTACTTTTCTAGGGATTCACTCGATCTCTGCTGCCTAACCTTGCTAGCCAGTCTACCGTAAAGAACCTTGTCAAGCACCTTACTGAAGTCCATATAGATCTCTGATATATGCTTCCTTCTTATTCTTGACCAAAACCTCAATTTCTCTCAAACTCCAGCTTTCCCTGCACCTACCAGCCTTTCCCATCACCCTGACAGGAACATATTGTGGCGGACCTATTACCTCATTTTTAAAGGTTTCTCATTTCCAACTGTCCACTTAGCCGTGAGCATCTAACCCTCAACAATTTTTGAAAGTTCTTGCCTAATACCGTTAAAATTGGCCTTTCTCCAATTTGATCCGGTCTATCCTTTTCTATCACGATTTAAAAACTAATAGAATTATGGTTACTGACCCCAAAGTGTCCCCCACTGACACCTCTGTCACTTGCCTGCCTTATTTCTCAAGAGTCGGTCAAAACTTCTCAAGACGTTTTGCATCTCTGGAATAAGGTGGGTGAACTTGCAGCATTGATACCTGAGACTTTGATGTTGTGGCCATTTTGGAGACATGGTCAGAGCAGGGACAGGAATGGTTGATGCAGCTTCCGGAGTTTAGATATTTCAGTAAGATCAGGCAAGGTGATAAAAGAGGGAGAGGTGTAGCATTGTTAGTCAAGTGCAGTATTACGGTGGCAGAAAGGACGTTTGATGAGGACTTGTCTACTGAGGTAGTATGGGCTGAGGTTAGAACCAGGAAAGGAGAGGTCACCCTGTTGGGAGATTTCTATAGGCCTCTGAAGAGTTCTAGAGATGAAGAGGAAAAGATTGCAAAGATTATTCTAAACAAGAGTGAAAGTAGCAGGGTAGTTGTCATGGGGACTTCAACTTTCAAAATATTGACTGGAAACACTGTAGGTCATGTACTTTAGATGGGTCAATTTTTGTCCAATGCGTGCAGAAGGGTTTCCTGATATAGTATGATTAGGGCCAGTCAAGGACAGGAGTGGGAAGTTGTGTGTGGAATCCGAAGAAATAGCAGAGGTGCAAAATGAAAATTTTTCATCAGTATTCACACAAAAAAAGACAAAGTTGTTGAGGAGAATACTGACATACAGGCTATTAGACTAGATGGGATTGAGGTTCATAAGGAGGAGGTGTTAGCAATTCTGTAGTACCCTGGGCTGGATGGCATTTATCCGAGGATTCTCTGGGAAGCTAGGGAAGAGATAGCAGAGCCTTTGGCTATGATCTTTATGTCATAATTATCTACAGAAATAGTGCCAGAAGGCTGGAGGATAGCAAATGTTGACTCCTTGTTCTAGAAGGGGAGTAGAGACAACCCTCGTAATTATAGACCAGTGAGCCTTACTTCGGTTGTGGACAAAGCTTTGGAAAGGATTATAAGAGGTAGGATTTACAATCATCTAGAAAGAGAGAATTTGATTAGGGATAGTCAACATGGTTTTGTGAAGGGTAAGTCGTGCCTCACAAACCTAATTAAGTTCTTTGAGAAGGTGACCAAACAGGTGGATGAGAGTAAAGCAGTTGATGAGGTGTATATGGATTTCAGTAAAGTGTTTGATAAGGTTCCCCTTGGTAGGCTTTTGCAGAAAATTTGGAGGCATCAGAAAATTATCCATACTAGCTAGCATAGGTTTATTCTTTTTTATGATGACACCTTATGAAAACTCTTATTAGCTGCAATTTACATCCGCTCCGCATTTTAACTGATCCTTGCAGTGATTTGATGTTTCTAAGTTTCTTTGATATTGATGTAGTGAGGGATTGTCTTCACTTCATACTTGTCATAACAAATGTAAATTGTGCTAATGCTGACATTCTAAGTACGTAAGTATAGAGGTGGTGCTGGAAAAGCATGTCAGGCAGCAACCGAGGAGAAGGTGAATTGACATTTTGGGCATAAACCCTTCATCAGGCTTGTGGGCCAAGGCGACGGAGAGATAAATAGTAGAGGTTGGGGCTGGGGGAAAGTCGCTGAGAATGCAATAGATAGATGAAGGTGGGGGAGAAGGTGATAGGTCGGCCAGGGGGGTGGAGCAGAAAGATGGGGAGGGTGAGGGGCAGGTCAAAAGGCGGTGCCAATTTGGAATGTTGGGACTGGGATAAGGTGGCAGGAGGGGAAGTGTGGAAACTGGTGATATCCACATTAATCCCATGTGATTGCAGTGTCGCATAGCAGAAGATGAGGCTTTCTTCCTCCAGAAATCTGATGTTTTGGGTTTGGTGTTGGAAGAGGCCCAGGAGCTGTATGTGTTTGGTGAAGTGGGAGGGGGAGTTAAAGTGTTCAGCCATGGGGCAGTGGGGTTGGTTGGTACGGGTGTTCCAGGGATGTTCTCTGAACCGATCCGCAAGTTGACGTCCTGTCTACCTTATGTAGAGGAGACCATATCAGGTGCAATGGATACAGTAGATGACATTTTTGGAAGTATGGGTAAATTTTTGTCAGAGGTGGAAGGATCCTTTGGGGCGTTGGATGGAGGTGAGGGGTGGGCACAGCTTTTGCACCTTTCCCTGTCACTGCAAGAAAAGAAGTGCAAAACATGTGCCTACCCCTCTCCTCTCACCTCCATCCAAGGCCCCATAGGATTCTTCCACATCTGACAGAAATTTACCTGCCCTTCCACAAATGTCATCTACTGTATCCCTCGCACCTGATGTGGTCTCCTCTACATCGTGGAGACAGGACGCCAGCTGGTGAATCATTTCAGAGAACATCTCCTGGGGCACCTGCACCAACCAACTCCATTGCCTTGTGGCTGAACACTTCAGCTGTTCCTCCCACTCCACCAAGGATATGCAGGTCCTGGGTCACCTCCATCATGAAAACCTAACCACCTGATGCCTGGAGGAAGAACGCCGCCTCTTCTCGTTTGGGACAGTGCAACCACACGAGATTAACGTAGATTTCACCACTTTTCCCACTTTCCTTCCCCCCCCCCCCCCTTATCCCAGTCCCAACCTTCCAACTTGGCACCACCGTCTTGACCTGTCCATCGTCCTTTCCATTTATCTGCTCCACCCTCCTCTCTGATCTATCACCTTCTTCTCACCTTCATCTACCGATTGCATTCTCAGCTACTTTCCCCCCAGCCCCATGCCCTCCCATTTATCTGTCGGCGTCCCTAGCCCGCAAGCTTCATTCCCGATGAAGGCCTTTTCCCCAAACGTCCATTCTCCTGCTCCTTGGATGCTGCCTGACCTACTGTGCTTTTCCAGCACCACCCTCTCAACTCTGATCTCCAGCATCTGCAGTTACTCCAATTCTAATTGCATAACATGACTTCAGAAAAATCAAGAGTTGCTACAAGGAACACATCACTGCTGACCATTTACAGTTGTTCCTTTGCCTTGGGTTCTTCTGCTTTTCCATAGTGCCCTCCACCTTTCCTTCCTTCCTTTCAGATTTTTTGAAATATTATCTGCATAATCCATACTCTGGTTTCTCACTGTGTTTGAAATCTATCCAATCAAGTTTTCAACCCTGCACTAAAATCTCTAATCATAGTTGTTATCTTCTGTGTTATCAAGCATTTTGTATTTTCAAACATTTTCTAATGCTTGCCATTATCCCTTGGTGATGTATCAAAAAAAATTCTGTGTGATCTGTTTCCACGTGTACAACATTATTCGATCTCCCCAGCATCCCTCATTCTCAGTCATCAGATGGTTTGACTGACAACCAGTCTTGGTTAATTTGTGGCTTCCTCCAGTTGAACATTAGAAAGACTGAAACCATCATTTTAACCTCGGTCATGCTGGCATTGATTCTATTCTTTCTGTTGCAGTTTGAAGCATTTACAGCATCTTAAATTTTGAGTCAAGTTTTGTTCCCTATCCAACCTAATTCAATCTCTGCTTCATCTGCCTAATCTATTCCTGACACACTCAGCTGTGCTTTTGGCACTTATAGCTAAGTCTTTTGTGTCACAGTCCTCACCTCATCCAAAGCTCTGTGGCTGGTATCTGAGCCTACTCTGATTACAGTGACAATAATGTAATGGTTATATTACTGGAATAGTGTAACAGAGACTTGTGCTTAAAACTTTGAATTAAGACATCCAAATACCACCATAACATTTTGTGCATCTGAATTCAAGTTTTTAAAAAATCAGTAAAATAAAGTTGGAATGAAAACTTATTATCCATAATGAAGAGCACAAAGCTTTTGGATTATTGTTTAAAAACCCAAGAAGTTCTCTTGTGTCATTCAGCATAGGAAACTGCTGCCCCAAACCTAATCTTATATGTACGTGACTCCAGTAAACAGCAACTTTGGGCTATTTCTGAAATGTCAGACTCTGTCAAACGATGAAAACCATATTGTGTAGAAAGCTTTGATTTTGCTCATTGCGTTTGGATGTATGAAACAAAACAGTGTGCATTCAAGCCAAGTCAACCTGGCAAAGTCTTGCTCAATAATCGGAGAATCAAAACCAAGGCTATGTTTGTGTCCAGTGGAACATGGCACAATATTAGTGAGCTTCTTTTAAACTCAGTCCTTGTAGTATTGCAGGCTGATTCCTTAATAAGAGGTCAATACTTGATTAATCATCATGCAATCCATTAATTGAGTTGGTTGGGTTTTTTAAAAGTTTGAACACCATGAAGAATTTAAAATTGAAGCATGTGATACAATGAAACCTAGACCTTATCATTTAACTTTTTGAGATGGGAGAAAAACCTTTTGGCTGCTCTTTGATCAATATCTTCCACTAATTGTTTGGTATTTACTCCTTTGCATGAAAAGACATTTGAAGAGGTTTACTCTTCAATCAATGAGCGAACAATGCAGGATATGCATTAAGTGCTGTGTTTTGCCAAAGATACAATATCTTGACAGATACAATTGCACGTGCAATAATGACAACTATTTCTTCATTAATACCACTCTTAGTCTTGCATTGGGAATAAATGGATAATTATATCAATGGCAAGTCAAGCAAATGTCTTGTTGGCCTTCATAAAACTGTACCTAAGCATGTCAGGCTCCTCCATTGAGAGATACTGTGTTATATGATTGGAAGAGAGTGACCCAGGGAAATATTCTGGATCTCATGAAGTCTCTCGGAATCAGGCTACTGCCTGCCTTCCCTTAGCTATTGAATTAGTAGTCTTTCTATGTTGAGCATCACTTGGAAGAAGCATCTAGGATAGCAAAGGTGTGGAATGCACTCTTGGGGGAGAAACCGACATGACAACATCTACATCCTCAATGATTTACAATTTGCAGATTTTGTCCATAACTCTGTTGGCAGGAGTGGCCATCAGCTCTGACTTGTGGAAATGAAGTTCTGCTATTAACCTAAAAACATCCTCCATTGAGTTGAGTAGTATTGTTACTGTTCAAAACTGGATAGCCCTCACTTTACCAGTGCCATGAAGCCAGACAACAAACCATTGTTCAACAAAGAGTGGAGAAAAACTTGCTAGGACAAGCACGTAGCATGGCTGAAAATGGTAATGCAACTGCACAAACCACGTGCTTGCTAAATATTAATGTTGCTTCTTTGGAAAAGTAAGTTATTCCATACTATTCCATATCAGATCAAAACTCTGCACTTGCTGTCACATCTGTTTGGAAATGTTTGTGTTGTTTCAGGAACTAAATGGATGAGGAGATTCCATGAATATCTCCATTCTCTAATTACAGTTGAGTCAGCATGAGTGCAATTGGTAAGGCTGTGGGATTCACAACCACCTTCAGCTAAAGGTGCCAAATCGGTGATCCATCTTGGCCTCCTCATGAGGCCAAATATCTCCTTTTTGAGTCCACAGCTAGTTTGAGTTGTTGCATGTGATAAAACAACAATGACAGCTTGCATTTATGTAGTACATTTATTGTATCAAAATGTTCTAGGATATTTCACAGTAGCATTACTAAACTGAATTGGTCACAAATCCATGATAAATTCACATTAGGAGAGTTGACCAAAATCTTTTACAGACCTACCTCTTTGACAATGAAATAAGAATCCAAGAACTGGTGGCTAGAATAGGCCATTGGATATATTAAATATTGTCATTCAATAATGTCATGGCTGATTTGAATTTTGGTCTTAAATCCATTTCTCCATCTGTCTGTGATATTGTCAATCAAAATTCTGTTGAACATAGCCTGAATATATTCAGTGATGCAGCTTTTCCAGCTCTCTAATCCCAAAGGTTAACAACCTTGAGACAAGAAATTCCTCCTCATCTTCTAAAGTGAGTACACTTATTTTGAATCTATTCCTGAGATCTAACCTCCTTCAAGGGAGACGAGAGGTTGGGGTAGTTGTTTGTGGGGAGAGCATCCTCTCAGCAACATCTTTCAAGACTTCTGAAGAATTTATGTTTTAATAAGGATACCTTTCTTGTTTTCTTAACTCTCTTCAGTATAGGCTCAACTTTTCTTGAAGAAACAACCCTTTCCATCCCAGGAATGCAGCGAGTGAACCTTCTCAGAATTGCTCCTAATGCAGGAGTGTCCCTCTTCAATAAGGAGACCAAAAACTGTATACCAAAATGTCACCAATGTCCTATGTTGTTGAATTCTTGCACGTTGTCTCTCCGTTTGAGATAAAGATAGAGACCTGCAGGGTGGGAATTTTGGAGCATTGCATTTGGACAGTTGAAGGCAAAATGAGCGGTTATGATTAGATTCCCTACAGTGTGGAAACAGGCCCTTCGGCTCAACAAGTCCACACTGACCCTCCGAAGAGTAACCCACCAGATCCATTTCCCTCTGACTAATGCACCGAACACTATGGGCAATTTAGAATGGCCAATTCACCTGATCTGAGTATCTTTGGACTGTGTGAGGAAACCGGAGCAACCGGTGGAAACCTGTGCAGACATGGGGAGAATGTGCAAAATCCACACAGACAGTCGCCCAAGGCTGGAATCGAACCCGGGTCCCTGGTGCTGTGAGGCAGCAGTGCTAACCACTGAGCCACCATGCCCATAATTAATGGAGGAGTGCTGAGACCTTGAAAATCTGGGTTGGACTAAGATAAAATAATGGGGAGAAGTGTATCCATGGAAAGATTTGAAAACTAATATGAAGGTTTCAATTTGTGCTGGACCAGCAAACACAGGATTGACTTGCGAACAACATGACATGCAAGTTAGGATATCAAGTTTTGAATGAAGTTTATAGAAGGTGGAACAGTAGAGGTGGCCAGTAGAGCTTTGGATCAGTTTATCAGGAACTAAGACATGGGTGAATTTTTCAGTGCAGATTACCTGAGGCAGGGCATAGTTAGTTGCTATTATGAAGGTGGAAATATTTGGCCTGAGCGATGACATGGATATGTAATTGGAAGCTGACCTGTCAGCCGAAGACGATGCTAAGATGATGAACAGTCTAGTTTAAGCTTGGACGTGTTCTGAATCCAGCTGATTTTATTACTGGGGAAGTCAGAACCCAGACTGAAATCTGGCTTGATAAAAGATATTTATTTCTGTTTTAACAAGGTGGTATCGCGAGCACACAATGTTGCAGATTTAATTTTAATAATAAAATTGAACTGTATTGAGCAAAAGAAATGGAGGTATAATTGAATAAACTAAACTGCTCACATATAATAAATATTTAAAGATTCTGAAACATGTTGAAAGTATGATCTCATTTATCCCTAAAGTACCCCTTTACAGATTCCCACCAGAGAGAATATACTTTGAGATAATCTATTTTAAAAGAAAAACTAAGCTATCATCTTTTCTCAGGAGCAACTGCTTTATGCATCCAACTTCATCAAAACCCCTGCAGAATTTTCAGCCTGAATCTGACGAGGTTTTCTCAGCTATAGGTGTTCCCTTTAGGCCCCAAGAATATCCAGAACTTCACAACCAAAGCTTGTTTACTTTGGTGGCATAATATTTTCCCAAATGCCACAAAGTTCCATTCGTTCTTGGAGACCATCTTGCTCATTCAGTTTCAGAAGAAATCGCCATGGTTGCAGGAATAGCTATGTTAGAAAAGCCCATGTGCCACTGGTTGAAAATTCAAAAATCCCAACTCTCAAATATATGATATACACAAATTACACACCTTGTGTTACATTTAGAGGGAGGGAAGTCCCTTGTAAGGAAATTAAGTTTTTGGCACAAACAGAAGATAATGGCTGCAGTCTGACTACACTTTAGCTTGAGGTAATCTTTGCTCATTTATTACTGGTTGTTGGACAAGCAGTGTGTCAGAGAAAGTGAAGACCTTGGGAGTGGAAGTGATAAAATGGAGTTGGATCTCATTAACACACTTGTGGACTATGATGTGTTTTCAGATCGTGTCATCACGAGGCAGCATTTAGATGTGAAATAGAAACATAATTGTTATAGATCTTTGGAACACCAGAATTACTAAAAGCAGTAGGAGGATGAGCTCTTGCAGGCGATTTTCTGGCTGTAACTGGATAGGAACAAATAGAAATACACACACATCGTACCTTCCAGCAGATGGCTAAGGAAGGAGATCCTTTGGAGAAGATTGGTATGGTCAGCTATATCAATGACTTTAGACATGTTGAAAAGGATGAGGAATAATTTCCTGTGGTTGCTCTTATATAGGATGCTATTTGTGGTTTAGATCATAGCCATTTCAACAATGGGAAGGGGCAGAAGCTAGTTGGATATACAATTGTGGGAAAGTTTGGTCTGGATGGATAAAGCAACATGCTTATGGACTTCAGAAAGGAAAGGGATGTTGGAGACTTAGTTTTCAAGGATAGAATGGTCTTTGGTGGGATATTTGAGGTGAGGTGTGATGACAACAGCAATGTTCTTGTGCTTTGACAACTTTATTGCTGAATTCTTGTATTGTAGAACTAGCTGCAAATTAATTTAAGGTATTCAAATTTAGCCACACCAAGCCAACACTGTTTAAGGGTGTCCACATTTTTAAGATCATTTCCATTTTATTTCGACAGTGGGCTTAAAATGAGAATAGATACTACTTAAAACACATGGGAAAATTGCTAATGTTTAATATGACATTGGTGTTCCTTGACAATATAACAAGCAGAGTTGATAAAAGGGTATTTGTCAATATAGAGTATTTGGGTTTTGAGAAAGCATCTGATAATGTGCCACAGAAAAGGTTATTGCGCAGGATAGATGCTCAAGGTGTTAGGAGTAGTGTATTAGCATGGTTTGAGGATTAGTAAGCAAACAGAAAACAGAGTCGGGATTAATGGGTCTTTTTGTGTTGGAAGGACCGAACTACCCAAATTATGGAGGGTAGATCACTGAAAGTATTTGAAGAGGGGGTAGATAGATTTTTGAAATCTTAAGGAGTTGAGGGCTTTGAGGATCTGGCAAAAAAAAGGTGTTGTAGCCTGAGGCTGATGAGCCATAATCTTATTGAATAGCAGAGTAGGGTTGAGGGGCTGAATTGTCTATTCCTCCTGTAATGACGCTATCACTTTAAAAAGGTTAATTTGTCCTTGGTTTTTCTTCAAGAGGTTGTAAAGGCAGAAATTTGTGTGCAAGAGCCTTATTTCACAATGGCAGGGGAGTGGTCAGTTCTCGCAGTTCAGGTTTTTTTCTCATTTCTTTTTTTTTAGATTAGATTACTTACAGTGTGGAAACAGGCCCTCCGGCCCAACAAGTCCACACCGCCCCGCCGAAGCGTAACCCACCCATACCCCTACATCTACATCTACCCCTTACCTAACACTACGGGCAATTTAGCATGGCCAATTCACCTGACCTGCACATCTTTGGACTGTGGGAGGAAACCGGAGCACCCGGAGGAAACCCACGCAGACACGGGGAGAACGTGCAAACTCCACACAGTCAGTCGCCTGAGGCGGGAATTGAACCCGGGTCTCCGGCGCTGCGAGGCAGCAGTGCTAACCACTGTGCCACCGTGCCGCCCACTATAATTTGTTGTAACAATGAGAGGCTGGTGCAGTGGAGAAGGTTCCTGACTGGCTTTCTATCGGAAATCTCTTTGGAACTTGTTTCTACCTGCCTGTTAGATCCTGAGTTTGAATTTACCTTTTGCCTAGGGGTATGTTTATGGGATGTTGCAGGAATTGAAACAGCTCTTTAGTTAAGTTGCTATATCAAATTGGTTGGGTTTTCAAGTAATCCAGTTAATCCAAATTCTGTTTCCTTTTGTTCGTGTTTCAACTGTAGCGTTTAAATGAATTCTGTTTGCTTAAAGCTGAGTGATTTGACCTGCTGCGTCACACCTGGAATATCCACTTCACATCTGCCTTTCAAATAAGAAAAAGTTAGGGTCTGGGCCACCTCCTTAATGTGGTTTGCGGGGGTCTGGCCTGGTCCATAACAGATTAGGAGTTTTTGTCAGGATCGATTTGACAGTTCCAATTTGGGATTAGGCAGTGAGTGGTAGGTATTAATGTCTTTTATTCTGGATGTTATTCTGAATTCAGTTGGTTTAAACAGTGCTTGGGATAGTAATGGCTCTTTCAGTCACCAAGCGTTTTCTGGAGGTGGAAGAAATTACTTTGGGGGGGCTTTACAAAAGGTGAACAAGGCAAAGCTGCTGGAGTTTGAGTTGCCTTCATCCCTGAGAAGAGGTGAGATAATTACAGCAATAGCTCATTTAAATTTGCTGGAAACGCCATCAGAATATTCGGAAATAGCTCAGATTCAATTTGAAATGAAGCACCTTGAGTCGAGGCAAAACAAAAAGAAGTAGAAACGAGTGAAACAGTTTGAATTACGATTAAAAGCAGAGGAAAGAGAAAATGAATGAATCGCCCCAGCAAAAATGTCTACATTAAAGAGGAGGTGGTGCTGGATGTCTTGAAATGCATAGAAGTGGATACATTCTCCAGTACCTGATCAGGGGGTGTACCCTAGAACTGTGGAAGCTAGGGAAGTGTTTGCTGAGCCCCTTGCTGAGATAGTTGTATCGTCGATAGTCACTGGTGAGGTGCCGGAAGACTGGAGGTTGGCTAATGCGGTGCCACTATTTTAGAAAGGTGGTAAAGAAAAGCCAGGGAACTATAGACTGGTAAGCCTGATATCAGTGGTGGACAAGTTGTTGGAGGGAATCCTGAGGGATAGGACTTACATGTATTTGGGAAGGCAAGGACTGATTTGGGATAGTCAACCTGGCTTTATGCGTGGGAAATCATGTCTCACAAACTTGATTGAGTTTTTTGAAAAAGTAACAAAGAAGATTGATGAGGGCAGAGTGCTGGACATGATCTATACAGACTTGAGTAAGGCGTTCGACAAAGTGGGAGACTGGTTAGCAAGGTTACATCTCATGGAATACAGGGAGAACTAGCCATTTGGATACAGAATTGGCTTAGAGGTAGAAGACAGAGGGTGGTGGTGGAGGGTTGCTTTTCAGACTGGAGGCCTGTGACCAGTGGAGTGCCACAAGAATCGGTGCTGGGTCCACTACTATTCATCATTGAAATAAATGATTTGGATGTGAACATGAGGTACACTTAATAAGTTTGCAGATGACACCAAAATTGGAGATGTAGTGGACAATGAAGAAGGTTACCTCAGATTACATGGGATCTTGATTAGGTAGGCCAATGAGCTGAGGGGTGACAGATGGAGTTTAATTTAGATAAACGTGAGGTGCTGTACTTGGAAAAGCAAATGAGAGCAGGACTTATACACCTAATGGCAAAGTCTTGGGGAGGTTTGCTGAACAAAGAGACCTTGGAGTGCAGGTTCATAGCTTCTTGAAAGCAGGGTTGGCAGGTAGATAGGTAGTGAGAATGATGTTTGGTATGCTTTCCTTTACTGGTCAGAATATTGAGTACAGGAGTTACAGGACACTGGTTGGGCCACTGTTGGAATATTGCGTGCAATTCCGGTCTCTTTCCTATCGGAAAGATGTTGTGAAACTTGAAAAGGGTCAGAAAAGATTTACAAGGATGTTGCCAGGGTTCGAGGATTTGAGCTAAAGGGCAAGGCTGAATAGGCTGGAACTGTTGTCCCTGGAGCATTGGAGGCTGAGAGGTGACCTTAGAGAGGTTTATAAAGTCATGAGGGATATGGATAGGATAAATAGACTAGGTCTTTTCTCTGGGTTGGAGAACTCCAGAACTAGAGGGCATAGGTTTAGGGTGAGAAGGGAAAGATATAAAAGGGAGATAAGGGGTAACATTTTCATGCAGAGGGTGATGCATGTATGGAATGAGTTGCCAGAGGAAATGGTGGAGGCTGATACAATTACAGCATTTAGATGGGTATGTGAATACGAAGAGGTTCGAAGGAATATGAGTCAAAAGCTGGCAAATGGTACTATATTAGGTTAGGATATTTAGTTGGCATGGATGAGTTGTACCGAAGGAATCTGTTTTCGTGCTGTACATCTCTATGATTCTGTGATAACAAAAAAGAAAAGGATAGAATTGCTTTAACAGAATGAGAAGGACAGGAGAGGGAGGCCCGAGCAGGAGAAAGACATCTGGTTTAAACTTCATAAATTGGCACTTAGAAAATTTGGTTTAAAGGATGGAGGAGTTTAAAAATTCACTTCCGGAAGTAGTGAGAAATCATGTGGAAGAGCAGAGAGTCAAAATGGAACGATTAGCAGCTGAAATGGCTGATGATTACGAGTTGGTGCATAAATCAAAGTTCAGCTTTCAACATCAATTTTAATCTGTGAAGAATAGAAATTTGGGCAAAGATAAATCTTTGTGGTTGGGGAAATGTAGATCTCGGTGAGGATCATAAAGTTAATTTACCACAGGATAAAAAGAAAACCCATGAAGGGGAAAGAAAAGTTAAAAAGCTCTGGTGTTTTCACTGCATAAAGAAGGCCATGTGAAATCATAGTTTGGTAGGTTAGAAAAAGTACTGGGACGACGGATGAAGGAAACCAGGATAAGCCAGTGAATTTTGTTGAAACGGTAAAGGAAAGCACAGTGGAAGGTTCGCACCATAATGTACTACCTGGTTGGAGATTGGTTAAGAATGAAGTGCCAGAATTTTGTAAACTGTTTACTTGCAAAAGAAAGGTTTACTCTCATATGCCAAGAGTAGCAAATAAAGAAGTCACAGTATTAAGTGATATGGGATCATCTCAATCTTTGATGTTGAGGAATGAGATGATATGTAACTGGGAAGGCCTACTGTCAGAAAAAGTGCTAGTATGTGGAATTCACTGAGACAAGTAGTGCTCAATTATGTCGAGTGAGGTTAGAGCGTCCAGTGAAAAGTCATGGTCGGAGTACTGGAAGAACTCTCTGCTCCAGGAATACAACTTGTTCTTGCTAACAATATACCTGGGCCACAGGTAAGAATGTTGCCTCCTGTGGTTGAAAAGCCAGCATAAATTCAGGCAGCTGAGTAATTGCAGGAAGCATAACCTTGAATTTTTCCTGATTGTGTGGTAAAATCACCAGTTGAACAAGGAGGAGATCAAAGAGTACAGATAAGGGAGTTGAAGTAAAATTATTTGAGACCGTGTTTGACCAAATGGTTGAGCCAAAATAGGTGCAGGTGGAGGACACAGTGGATATCTATCACTCAGAGCAGTTAACTGAGTTACAACAGAAGGATGAAAGGCTGAAGTAATTGTATCAAAAGCAGTGTACACGGAAGAAGAATCTGAGTGTATCCCTGAGTGCTGATATCTTAAAAATTGTCTTATTGAGGAAATGGAAATCATCTCTTATTCAGACAGATGAGAAATGGGCATACGTTCATGAAGTCGTATTACCAGTGGGTTAGAGAAAGGAGATGTTGAGGGTAGTGCATGAATTTTAAAGGTAAGAAAGACTGAGGCTAAAATACAAAAACATTTTTACTGACCTGGAGTGCACAAGGATGGAGTTGAATTTTGCCAGACATGTCAAGTTTAATACCTATTCCTGCATTTGAGGAACAGTTTACAAAAGTCTTAATTGATTACAAAAAGTGAGAATCAGTATTTATTAACAATTATGGATGTATTGACTAGATTTCTAGAGTCCATTCCATTATGTAATTTCATAGCTAAAAGGATTGTAGAAGAGTTACTCAAAGTTTTCACTAGATATGGGCTACCCACAGAGATCCAGTCAAATCAAGGCTCAAATTTTACATCAAAATTAGTCAAAGAAGTTATTGACAGCTTCGGAATAAAACTATTTAAATCTATAACACACCATTCAGAATCGCAGGGAGCACGAGAAAGGTGCATCAGATATTAATGATCATGTTAAGTCAAGACTATCCACGTGATTGGGATAAAGGAATTTTGTTTGTACTACTTGACATGAGAGATGCACCAATTTAATTGACCACATTCAGTCCATTTCAATTAGTGTTTGGACATGAAGTGAGAGGACCATTAAAATTGATGAATGAGAAATTGGTGAGTCAGAATTGAGAGCCCACCTATTTGGACCATGTGTCAGATTTTAGGGAATAATTAAATAGAGCAGGGGAGTTAACATTTGAAAATATCACAATATACGAACAAACAGGAAATGGACAAGAAATCAAAAACTTGCAATTTTGCTCACTGAGATCAAGTGTGAGTGTTATTTCCAGTGATAGATGAATTGATGAAAGCAAAGTTTAGGGGACCTCATCAAGTTGAAAGGAGATTGAGTGAGGCAAATTATTTGATAAGGACTCCAGACAGAAAAAAGTCTCTCAGACTGTGTCATGTGAATATGCTCAAAAGTATTTTGACAGGGGAGGAAATCAAGAGGAGAATGTGCTACAGGTTACGACACAGTGAAGAACCAAATTCAGAGGATTCAGAATTGTACATTCCTCAAATTAAATTGGACACTGAGGAAGTTGTCCAAAATTAGAATAAACTATTGAGTTACCTTCCAGAAGAAAATCGAAATGACCTGAAAGAGTTATTGCTATCGTATGGGAAAATATGTGGGAATAAGCTGGGAAGTACTAATCTAATTATGCATAACGTAGAAATAAGAATAGCTGTTCCAATTGAGCACCATCCTTATCGACTTATTCCTCTAAAATTGGCAAATGTTCAAACAGATTGAACGCGTGCTCCAAGATGACATAATCAAAGTGAGTTTGGAGCTCACCGAAAGTAATGGTGCCAAATGGTACTGAACAGTTATGTGCGGACTATCACAAAGTGAATGCAGTTACAACGTCTGATTTATATCTAATTCATAGAATCAGAGAGATGTACAGCATGAAAACAGACCCTTTGGTTCAACTCTTCCATCCCAACCAGGTATCTTAATTTAATCTAGTCCCATTTGCCAGCACTTGGCCCATATCCCTCTTAACCCTTCCTTGGAAAACAGTATTGAAAAGGTGGGACAAGCAACATCTATTTCTAAGTTGGGCTTACTTCCAAGGATACTGCCAGGTACCTGTATCCGAAAGAACAAAGGCAATTTTGTCTATTGTAACTGACTATATCAATTTCAAGTCATGCTATTTGGTATGAAAAATACACCAGACATGTTTCAAAAACTAACCAATAAAGTCATTTCCGAATTACCCAATTGTGTGGTATATATCGATGACCTGGTGATTTTTAGTTTCACATGGAAGGAACATTTGCAACAATTATTCAATTGCCTTTGGGAGGCAGACTTCATGATAAGTCGCGAGTATGATGCTGGAAAAGCACAGCTGGTCAGGCAGCATTTGAGGAGCAGGGAAATCAATGTTTTGGGCATAAGCCCAAACCTGGCTAAGATTGAATTTGCTAAAGCCCAAGTCATGTTCCTCTGCCATGTTATCAGACATGGGTAGATGGCCCTACAGAATGTGAAAGCAAGGTTATTGGGGGGTTTCCCAAAGCATTGATGAAGAGAGCAGCACTATGATTCCTGGGATTGAGTGGGGTTTTATTGGAAATTTGTACTGAATTTTAGCAGTTTGGCTGCTCCATTCACTGAAGGAAAGCAGAAAATTTCAGTGAACAGCAGATTATCAGAAGGCATTTGACAGCCAGAAAGCTGTGTTAACCACTGCCCAGTTATTAGCCACACCTAATTATGCAAAGCCATTCAAGGTGGCAATCAGTGTGTGTGATGTGGGTGCCGGTGGTGTGCTCTTAAGGAAGGTGCTGAGAAGATAGAAATACCTATTGGATGTTTCTCCAAGAAATTGAACATTCATCAACAAATATTTGACAAATGAGAAGGAGACCTTGAACTTGGTGTTGGTGTTACAAGTTTCAACGTTTATGTTGCCACTAATGTGTCTGAGGCAATCATATTTAATGATCATAATCCATTAAAGTTTATGGAGAAATTTAAGGACAAAAATTCCACACTGTTTAGATGGAGCTTATTATTGCAGCCATTCACTTTCAAAATTGTGCATGTGGCAGGACGAGATCGAAATTGCTGACGCATTATAGACAATAGACAATAGACAATAGACAATAGACAATAGACAATAGATGCAGGAGTAGGCCATTCTGCCCTTCGAGCCTGCACCGCCATTCAATATGATCATGGCTGATCATTCCTAATTAGTATCCTGTTCCAGCCTTATCTCCATACCCCTTGACTCCACTATCTTTAAGAGCTCTATCCAATTCTTTCTTAAAAGAATCCAGAGACTGGGCCTCCACTGCCCTCTGGGGCAGAGCATTCCACACAGCCACCACTCTCTGTGTGAAGTAGTTTCTCCTCATCTCTGTCCTAAATGGTCTACCCCGTATTTTTAAGTTGTGTCCTCTGGTTCGGCACTCCCCCATCAACGGAAATATGTTCCCTCCTGCCAGAGTGTCCAGTCCTTTCATAAGCCTATACGTTTCAATCAGATCCCCTCTCAGTCTTCTAAACTCAAGGGTATACAAGCCCAGTCGCTTCAGTCTTTCCGTGTAAGGCAATCCTGCCATTCCAGGAATTGACCTCGTGAACCTACGCTGCACTCCCTCAATAGCCAGAATGTCTTTCCTCAAATTTGGAGACCAGAACTGTACACAGTACTCCAGGTGTGGTCTCACCAGGGCCCTGTACAGCTGCAGAAGCACCTCTTTGCTTCTATACTCAATCCCTCTTGTTATGAAGGCCAGCATGCTATTAGCCTTCTTCACGACCTGCTGTACCTGCATGCTTGCCTTCATTGACTGGTGGACAAGAACACCCAGATCTCTCTGAACAGCCCCTTTACCTAATTTGATACCATTGAGGTAGTAATCTGCCTTCCTGTTCTTGCCACCAAAGTGGATAACCAGACATTTATCCACATTAAACTGCATCTGCCATGCATCTGCCCACTCACCTAACTTGTCCAGGTCACCCTGTAATCCCCTAACATCCTCATCACATTTCATCCTACCACCTAGCTTTGTGTCATCAGCAAATTTGCTAATGTTATTGCTGATACCATCTTCTATATCATTTACATATATTGTAAAAAGCTGCGGTCCCAGCACGGATCCCTGCGGTACCCCACTGGTCACTGCCTGCCATTTCGAAATGGAGCCGTTAATCACTACCCTTTGTTTCCTGTTAGCCAACCAATTCTCTATCCAATCTAGTACTTTGCCCCCAATCCCGTGCGCCCTAATTTTACTCACTAACCTCTTGTGTGGGACTTTATCAAAAGCTTTCTGAAAGTCCAGGTACACTACATCCACTGGATCTCCCTCGTCCATCTTCCGAGTTACATCCTCAAAAAATTCAAGAAGATTAGTCAAGCATGATTTCCCCTTCATAAATCCATGCTGACTCTGTCCTATCCTGTTACTATTATCCAGATGTGCCGTAATTTCATCCTTTATAATAGACTCCAGCATCTTTCCCACCACTGAGGTCAGACTAACTGGTCTATAATTTCCTGCTTTCTCCCGCCCACCCTTCTTAAAAAGTGGCACAACATTAGCCGCCCTCCAATCCTCAGGAACCAACCCCGATTCTATTGAACTCTGGAAAATAATCACCAGCGCATCCACGATTTCCCGAGCCACCTCCTTCAGTACCCTGGGATGCAGGCCATCAGGTCCCGGAGACTTATCAACCTTCAGACCTAACAGTCTCTCCAACACCAAATCCTGGCAAATAGAAATTCCCTTAAGTTCAGGTCCTTCAGCCACTGTTACCTCAGGGAGATTGCTTGTGTCTTCCCCAGTGAACACAGATCTGAAGTACCCATTTAATTCCTCTGCCATTTCTTCGTTCCCAGTAATATATTCCCCTGCTTCTGTCTTCAAGGGCCCAATTTTTGTCCTAACCATTTTTTTGCCTTGGACATACCTAAAAAAGCTTTTACTATCCTCCTTTATATTCTTGGCCAGTTTACCTTCGTACCTCATTTTTTCTCTGCGTATTTCCTTCTTACTAATCCTCTGTTGTTCTTTAAAAGCTTCCCAGTCCTCCGTTGTCAAGCATTGTCAAGACTTGGATGAAGAAATGAAGGCATTCAGTGGCAGGAGTAAACAGATTGAAACAGAATGTAGTAGTGCATGTTTGCATGGTTATAGTCAATGTAATGTATATGTATTGCAGCATGCTAACAGTTAGACTAAGGGATTTTAAAATGATGCCATCTTTGTGTGTTGATGGATTTTTTTCAGGAGGGGGTGTGACAATGTCACTTTAAAAAGCTTATTTTGTCTTGGGTTTTTGTTCAGTAGAGGTTGTGAAGACAGAGGTGCTGAAATGTCTGGGCAAGAGCCTAGTTTAACAATGGCGGGGAGTGGTCAGTTCTCCCAGTTCAGGTTTTTTCTAGTTTCTTTTCATTGTAACAGTGAGAAACTGCTGCAGTGGAGGCTAGTTCCAAGCTTCAGATTGTTCCTGACTGGCTTTCTGTCTGAAATCTCTTTTGAAGTTGTTTCCTCCTGCCTGTAAGAACCAGAGTTTTGTTTACCTTTCGCCATGTTTATGGCATGTTGCAAGAATTGGAACAGCTCTAGTTAAGTTGCGAAATCAAGCTGGTTGGGTTTTCAAATAATTAAACTATTCTAAATTCTTCTGTTTGTGTTTCAACTGTAGTGTTCAAGTAAATTCTGTTTGCTTAAAGCTGAATGGTTTGACCAGCTGCATCGCTCCTGGAATGGAATATCCATTCACATCTGCCTTTAAAATAAGAAAAACTTCGTGTCTCCACTACTTTCTTAAAATATTTTGAGGGGGTCTGGCCTGGTCCATAACACTCCGAGTTCTTCTGTTCTTTTTGTGTTTATTTGTAGGGCATGAGAATTTTAAAAAGGGGTAGAGTTTGAATGATAAATTAGCCATTTATGTTTCTTTTTTGTATTCGGTAAAGATTGATTACAATAAGTAATTACTTTCTTGTTAATGGGGGACAACCTATTGTACGTATTCTTTTAACTTGAATTGCACAAGTATAATTTGGGCAATTTGGTTTAACAAAGTTTTTTTACATTTGTGTTGGATCTGGGAAGAAAGGGGCTTGATAAGTGTGACAATGTGTGTTTTGCTGAACAAAAAGAGAACAAATCAAATCTGGCCAATCATTACCCCATCTCACAATTATCAGCAAAGCTTTGGAAGCTGGTCATTGAAAGTACTTTCAACTGGCAATTATTCTTCAGGAAGCCACTTCTAAGTTTGGGTTTTTTCATTTCCATGTTACCTTGGTCTAAATACAGGTAGAAAGGCTGAGTTTCAGAGGTGAGTAGGGTGAGTGCAATAATGTGGAGGAGCTTAGATCATCTCTTAGCCTTTGCTAGGCACTGGAGTTGTATGAATGTTATTTAACAGCCCAAATATCAACGTTGTCCAGGTGTTACTTCGAAGGAAGGAGTGCTTCGTGTTAAGGAATTACAGGTGGAAGTGCATACTTGCTATCTATAGTGAATACCTGTATTTCAGACAGTAATGGAGTGGCAGTCATTGATGTAATAGCTGAAGACAGTTGAACTTGCTTTGAGAAACTCCTGTAATTATATCATGATGGTGTGCCTGCATATACCGCAGCTATTTTCTTTTGTGCTGCATAGAATTGCGTTACCCCTGCTGATGTTTACCAGTGCTCCTTGGTCTCACTGTTTAATGCTAACCTTGTGTTAAGAGGAGTCAGTCCTCTGCCACGTTTGGAATTAAAGTCTTTTTGCCCATGTTATGTCCTCGAATGATGTTTTAATCCTTGGAGAGGGGGTTGGGAACAGAAAGGTCATTCAGTAGTTAAAGTTGAAAAGAGATGTGCATTCTTCAGTCTTTTTGTTTTGTTCTTATGCTAATTCACAACTGGAATAGGCAGGATTGTGGAGTGTTGATTCTGGGTTTATTTGGCTCTATAGCATAATGCCTGTTCCATTCAGTCTCCATTATAATGTGTATTAATAGCATTAAAATGTTGACAGCTCATTCTCAATTATGCTTCTCCGTATTGGTCTCTATGTTCTTCTCTGCTTTGTTAAACCAGACTTGGTCATCAGGCTCAATGATAAGAGTTCTCATCTCTCATCCTTTCTGCTCTGGTGGCCTCACTATATCTATCACTTTATCTAGCTTTACAACTCCAAGTCAGAATCCATTTCTTCACCTGACTTCAATCTCCATTTCATTACCATGCTATGGACATGAGCTCTGGATTTTCCTTCCTTGAACTCTTGCAGTACTCTTTAAGTCTGTCTTATAAACCTGGGTCCTCTGTGAACTCCTTGCTTGCTCTGACACATGTTTCTCCCTGATTCGACCTTTGTGAAGCTGTTCGGGATTTTTTCTGATGTGAGAAATGCAATATAAATGCACCATGTGGTAACTGCTGTGGATAGGCAGGTGTTATAGCTGTTGTTGATGCTTCCCATTGTTCATGTATTTCATAGCCACGGGATTAGTTTGTACATGTATTCAATGATATCCAGTTCTTCCTGCCCTACCACCTGTCCTTTACTCTAACTGTATTCTCAGACTGATTGTCTAATGTTAAATCTTGGAGGACATACAGTTCTCTCCAGGTAGATGTTATATGATTGAAGCTATTATTATTTTATAGACGGAGGTGAAGAGAGCAGCTTTTATGTTCAATATAATTCTTTAACATAGGAAACACAGTGCAATACACTATGCCTGTTTATGGATGAAATGCGTGCTTGAGACTAGAGACCTCTCTGAAACTAGTTGGTGCAGTCTTAAATGAAGTTTAAATGCAAAAAAAAGCACATTTTGGTCATGCTTTGAGGCAAAACAACTGAGCTGTTCTAGTACATGAGCTGAAATGATTTGAATGTGAACATAGGAGGTATGATTAGTAAGCTTGCAGATGACACCAGAATTGGAGGTGTAATGGACTGTGATGAAGGTTACCTTAGAGTACAATGGGATTTTGATCAGATGGGTCAATGGGCTGAGTAGCAGCAGATGGAGTTGAATTCAGACAAATGTGAAGTGCTGCATTTTGGAAAGGCAAATCAGGGCAGGACTTATACACTTAGGTTCTGGGGAGTGTTACTGAATAAAGAAACCTTGGAGTGCAGCTTCATAGTTCCTTGAAAGTGGAATCATAGCTATCCAGGGTAGTGACAAAGGCATTTGGTACATTTACCTTTATTGGTCAGTGCATTGAGTATAGGAGTTGGGAGACCAGGGCATGCGCCTTCAAAGCATTTCAAGAAGGTAGCCCAGACCCTAACTTTGCTGGTTGTTTTAAGCAGGTGTAACTTGGATATTGCAGGAGTGATGCAGCTGGTCAAACTGTTTTAAACAAAACAGAATTTATTTATAAGATTACCAAATAAAACACACACACAATAGTACTGAATACAGAATAACTTAACCTCTCCAAAAGCCCAGCAGATTATCCCAACTTAATGATGCTGTTCCAAATCCTTGCAACAATCCCCATAAACATCCCTTGACACAAAAGGTAAAATCAAACACAAGGTCTTGCAGGAGAGAAGTGAGAGAGAGAGAGAGTCATAGAGATGTCCAGCATGGAAACAGACCCTTTGGTCCAACCCGTCCATGCCGACCAGATATCCCAACCCAAACTAGTCCTACCTGCCAGCACCAGGCCCATATCCCTCCAAACCCTTCCTATTCATATACCCATCTAAATGCCTCTTAAATGTTGCGAGAGAGAGAGAGTACCAGCCTGGACCTGCTTCTTTGAGTCCAGAAGCTTTTTATCACTACTGCTGAAAATCAGAGCTGGGAGAACTGACCACTTCCCTTTCATGTATAAGTGTTCTTTATAAAACTTGAAAACTTAAGACAGTATTTGTTAGCTGTAATAAAACTCCCTAAAGCCCTTCAAACCCAGACTTTTTGGTGTCTTTGTCTTTTATGACTTGTCTGGAAAAAAAAGCTGAAAATGTGTTGCTGGAAAAACGCAGCAGGTCAGGCAGCATCCAAGGAGCAGGAGAATCGACGTTTCGGGCATGAGCCCTTCTTTCCTGAAGAAGGGCTCATGCCCAAAACGTCGATTCTCCTGTTCCTTGGATGCTGCCTGACCTGCTGCGCTTTTCCAGCAACACATTTTCAGCTCTGATCTCCAGCATCTGCAGTCCTCACTTTCCCTTGTCTGAAAAAAAAGCCAAGGACAGCATAGCCTTGTTAAAGGAGGAGCATAGTCACACACACATTACAGCTGTATGGGGGTGGGGCGGGAGGTGGGGGGGGGGGTGGGGTGGTCTGTAATACAATCCAAGTAAGGAGTTCATCCCTTTCTTATTTCTCAGTTCCACCCAAACAACTTCTCTGGATGTATTTCTGGGAATATCCTCCCTCAGTACAGCTGTAATGCTATCCCTTAAAAATGCCACTCTTTCCCCCCCCCCCCCCCAACACACACACCTCTCTTGCCTCCCTTTCTATCTTCCCTAGAACATTAAGCTGCCAGTCCTGTCCATCTCTGAGCCATGTTTCTGTAATTGCTATGATATCCCAGTCCCATGTTCCTCACCATGCCTTGGGTTCATCTGCCTTCCCTATTGGGCCTCTTGCATTGAAATAAATAGTTTAATTTGTCAGTCCAACCTTATTCTCTGCTTCATCCCTGCCTGCTCTGACTGTTTGACTTGCCTTTGTTCTCAATTGTACTAGTCTGAAATTGATCTCTTTACCTACCAACTCCCTGGGTCTCTTACCCCCCCTCCTACCTTACTAATTTAAATCCTCCCAAGCAGTTCTTGCAAATTGTTGTGCCAATATATGTCCTTCAACCAAAAGTATCAAAACAGATTGATTATTCATCTCACTTCGAGTTGCTTGCATTTTGTTAAAAATTGAATTCCATATTTGCCAAAATGTTAGTACTTAGGAACTCCTGAGGCTACAAAGAACTCTTTCTAAAGGTAAGTGCTTCGCATAAAATGGGAATAAATGGAGAGCTTGTCTAAAGCTGTCTAATCGTCTTCCCAGACTTGGCTCATTTTTTATTAGCTAAGTAGAATGCCAAAGTTGTGATTTTTGACCCTCTCTTCGCTCTTGCTCTCCATTAATTAGTCAATAGGGTTACCAATTAAATTAGCGAGGGGAGGCAATGGCCTAATATATTAGCATTACACTATTAATCCAGAGACCCAGGTAATGTTCTGGGGACCTGGGTTCAAATCCTTGCATGGCAGATGGAGGAATTTGAACTCATTAAAAACTTGAAATCGAGTCTCATGTTGATGTTGGCTTTGAAACCATTGTCTGTTGTTCGAAAAACACTCCTTTAGGGAACAAACTGCAGTTTGTACCTGGTCTGGCCAACATGTGACTCTCGACCCACAGCAGTGTGGTTTTGTAACTACTTTTTGGGAAATTAGGGAGGGGCAATAAATGCTGAATGAATAGTAAAAAATGACTGCATTTGTGGATTCCCAGCAATTACCCCTTATTTCTGGTTGAGGTAGAGCGATTGGGCCCGAATGAGGAAGGGTGCTTTCACAATAATTTCTGTTGTCGTAAGTTAACGTGAGCATGGGGATGGCCACTTCACATACTGAGCCTAGTCCGAGATGTCAGCATGTCACTGTTTTGTTTACCTGATGTTTTGACAGCTTAGTTTTGGTTACCAATTTGGAAGAGAAAACATGAGAGATGGGTGGTTTCCTAAGCATGCTCATTGGTATGGACCACACACAAATCCTCGTCAAATATATTGGTGCGATAGGCTGGACCCTAACAATATTTAAAGGCAAGTATAAAGTACTGTATTCCAGATGTAATTTGACTGGTTACACTACTTGTCTTTGAGTAAAACACACTTTATTCTTACTGTACAGTCAAAATACAAACTCAAGGAAGAAGAATTGGTCTAACTTTATTCTGTTAAGGTTTCCAATCGAGTTAATGGATGATTTGATTACTGAACAGCAATTGTTCCAATATAGTAACATCTCATAAACACAGCCTTGGAAAAGGCAAATTCAGTAAAAATATATTGCCTTACATGCAATGTTTCTCCAATCCAGGAGGAAATAATATCAAGAGATAATTCTGACAGAGAGAGAGAATGACATCAAACTTTTTGCCTTAGAGTAGAGAGGTGTATGGCAGCTTCAAAACTGCAATAACTGCTAAAAGCTTAACTAAAACCCTGGATCTATGAAGCTTGACTCCACCCATTCATACTGCTTCTATTATTGCAACTTTAAAATAAAACCCGAGGCCTCATAAGCTGTTTACTTTATTGGATTGGAACAGGCTGCTCAGCATCTCTGTCTGCACCTTTCTTCACACAAAAAAAGAACAAAATACACCTCTTAAAGCCACAATATTGTCACAATATGCACAAGAACTGTGTGGTTTTCTCTTGTACCACTGTTGTAGCCAGTTGGATCTGCATCAATTAGATTGAAGACCAGGCCATTGAAAATTTCTTTCTTGTTTTGGTTCTTTCTTTGCCCCAGACTGCCTGATGGATCTGGCCTACTCAATAAAAGTGGTGATGCTGAGCTATTCTTGTTGAAAAGCATTAGCAGTCCTTGCTGCGCTCAATAGTTCTTTTATATCTTATTCAGCTTGGAGGATTTCTCATTTGACAGCTGAAATTGGTGCACAGTGGTAATCAACAGTAAGTTTCCTTATTCATGTTTAACATACCATGACACATCATGGGTGTGGTGTCAATGTTGAAGATATTTTGGGCAAGTCCCTTTCATCTGTTTATTCCTATGCTGCCACATCTTGTAGGTCTGTCTTGCTGTTTAGATGGGACATACTCAGCCATCTGGGATTCTGATTCTGGGAATGTGACTGTGTCATGCTGTTGTTTGATGGTCTGTGCAAGGCTCTTCCAATTTTAGTGTGATTCCAAATGACTGTATGCTAGATAGTGTCAGGGTTATTCATTTGACATTTTTGCAGCAATAATTGGATCAAAAGTTAAATTGGAAATTTACAGCCACAAACAGAAGCAGGGTCTTAATTGGACACCTATCTGAAAGGTAGAAGACCAAAATTAAGTGCATCACCAATTATAGCAAGGAATTTTAAAAATGCAGGAGATGAAACCTGTTTTTTGGCCTTTTCACTGGGTCTTGTTTTCATTTCCATTTTTTTTATGACTGTCAAAACACTTGGTATGGAAAGTGTTAAATGGTTTATAAAGTTTCAGATTGAATCTTAAACATCTGCATTCTGAGTTTCCCAGGTGGTTTAAGATAAATAACCAATGTTTGAAACAATAAATCTATGTGAGTGAAATAATGAGATTAATACGAAACATTTCTAGTTGGAGCATAATTTATCTTCTTAATTTATTCATGAGAATATAAAACTGCACTGGTAATTTGTTCACTGTGCGAGCTTTGCATTTGTTTAAGAATGGCAGCAACCCAACTAAAATCTTAAATTAAAGCAGCAAATGCTGAAAATATATAACAGGTCAATCAGGACTTGAGAAGATGAGGGGTCAGCACTATTAACTAGCTAAATGATCAGAACAGTAATTGCATGGGAACACCACCACCTGCAAATTTCCCTCAAAGTGACATACCATCCTGAAAATTATCATCATTTTTTCATTGTCACTCGGTGAAAATCCAGTAATTTCCTTTTGAACAATACTGTGGATGGACCTATTCAGCCATGGGGACTGCAGTGATTCAATAATGTGACTTATCATCATCTTGAGGGCAATTAAGAATGGCCAATAAATGATGTGCTTGCTGGTGCCCTGACATTCCTTGAACAAATAAAGACTTCCATTACATAAACAATTATATTTCAATTACCTACTATGAAGCTACTATTGTTGGGGTTTTGAGTATTCTGGCTACTTCAGTAAATAGGAGTCCCTCAACCTCAAAAAGCTGCAATTATCTGATGTGCTTAATCACCAAGAAATAGTGCACCAAGTAATTAGTACTGACTACAATAATAAACTTAGTAATTTGCACCTCATTTAGGCACAATGACTTTGCCATATTCACCTTCAAATGAAAAGAAATTTATAGTAGAATCAAGCTGGCCTTAAAATAAGAAATTGAATACTTATAGTGGAATTTAGTCAAGCTTAAAAGTTTGGGGCAAATAAAAATGTTGATTGTGAGTAAATCCATACAAATTGTCCAATGCATTTAATAAGGAGGATGCATCAGTTTGAAGAAACCTGCTTTAGGTAGTGGGTACTGTATGCATAAGTGTACAGTTATGAAGATGTGTGTGTCTGTACATGTGGTAGCCTTTGAGTGAATCAACACTTGCCTAGAACTGTATATCCACCTATTCTGCAGCGTTAACTCTGACCGAGCTGTCATTCCCATCAATTACCACGCTTTAGTTTTAAGCAAGCGAGTTTTGAGAAGATTTGTAGCTCAGGTTGAGGTTCTGGATGCAAGTTTGCTCGCTGACCTGGAAGATTTGTTTTCAGATGTTTCGTCACCATACTAGGTAACATCTTCAGTGAGCCTCTGCATGAAGCACTGGTGGTGTAGCCTGCTTTATATTGAAATGTTTGGGTTTCCTAGGGTTTGTGATGTCATTTCCTGTTCTTTGCCACTCCCTGAGAAAAATGGGATTCAAGTCAATGTGTTTGTTGATAGAGTTCCGGTTGGAATATCACGCTTCTAGGATTTTTTGTGCGTGTCTCTCTTTGGCTCGTCCTAGGATGGATGTGTTGTCCCAGTCAAAGTGGTGTCCTTCCTCATCCTGTATGTAAGAACCCAAATGAGTCATAGAGATGTACAGCATGGAAACAGATCCTACGGTCCAACCTGTCCATACCGACCAGATATCCCAATCCAATCTAGTCCCACCTGCCAGCACCCAGCCCATATCCTACCAAATCCCTCCCATTCATATACCCATCCAAATGCTTCTTAAATGTTGCAGTTGTACCAGCCTCCACCACTTCCTCTGGCAGCTCATTCCATACACGTACCACCCTCTGCGTGAAAAAGTTGCCCCGTAGGTCTCTCTTATATCTTTCCCCTCTCACCCTAAACCTTTGCCCTCTAGTTCTGGACTGCCCGACCCCAGATAAATGTCTATTTATCCTATCCATGCCCCTCAATTTTGTAAATCTTTATAAGGTCACCCCTCAGCCTCCGACGCTCCAGGGAAAACAGCCCCAGCCTGTTCAGCCCCTCCCTGTAGCTCAGATCCTCCAACCCTGGCAACATCCTTGTAAATCTTTTCTGAACCCTTTCAAGTTTCACAACATCTTTCCGATAGGAAGGAGACCAGAATTGCACGCAATATTCCAACAGTGGCCTAACCAATGTCCTGTACAACCACAATGTGACCTCCCAACTCCTGTACTCAATACTCTGACCAATAAAGGAAAGCATACCAAACACCACCTTCACTATCCTATCTACCTGCGACTCCACTTTCAAGGAGCTATGAACCTGCACTCCAAGGTCTCCTTGTTCAGTAACATTCCCTAGGACCTTACCATTAAGTGTATAAGTCCTGCTAAGATTTGCTTTCCTGAAATGCAGCACCTCGCATTGATCTGAATTAAACTCCATCTGCCACTTCTCAGCCCATTGGCCCATCTGGTCCAGATCCTATTTTAATCTGAGGTAACCTCCTTCGCTGTCCACTGCCTACAGGAATCCAGGTCCTTGTGGAATCAAGGGCAAAAAGGAAGTAACATGTACTTTTAAAAAAAGTAAGCTTGGTTGAAGTAAAACAGCTGCTTCCCTGTTAGTTATTTCGACATTTCTTACCTCCCATAAGGCGGAATAAAATGTGATCCCTGGTATATCCTTCAGATAAGTAAAAGGAAAATTCCTTTCCATAGATGCAGCAGTCACCTTGTGCAAATCCAGAAAGGAAAGAACCACCGATCGTAAACATACGCAAATACAAGCAGACAAAACACATCCAAAAACCCTAGCCACTCTCCCCTACATCAAAGACATCTCAGAAATGACTGCCAGACTACTCAGACCCCTTGGCATCACGGTAGCCAACAAACCCACCATCAAACTAAAACAGCAGCTTATGAACTTGAAAAACCCTATACAGACAACAAGCAAAACTAATGTCATTTACAAAATACCGTGCAAGACTGTAACAAACACTACGTTGGACAAACAGGCAGAAAACTAGCCACCAGGATACATGAACATCAACTAGCCACAAAACAACATGACCCACTCTCACTAGTATCCTTACATGAAGATAGATGAGGAAGGACACCACTTTGACTGGGACAAGACAAACAGAGACACGCACGAGAATTCCTAGAAGCATGGCATTCCAACTGGAACTCTATCAACAAACACATTCACTTGGACCCATTTACCACCCCCTGAGAAGAACAGGAAATGACATCACCATAGAAAATTATGTCACCATAGGAAATGACATCATTGACCAGAGGAAACGCAATCATCTCGATATAAAGTGGGCTACACCACCAGTGTTTCATTTGAAGGCTAGGTGAAGATGTTACCTAGTATGGTGTAGCAGATGTAGAGTTTGATAATGAGAGAAGAAACAAATTAAGGGCCAGAATTTACAGGAGAGGTCACCTCATGCTGTGCTCTTTACTTGTGGTCCTGCATCCTTCAATTTCAGAACATTCTACTCAAAAAATATACTGTTTTTGTAAAACAAATAGAGAACATGTGATTTGCTAATGACCAGAACATGTGATTTGCTAATCATGAAGTAACTTATCCTTACCACAAGTTGCAGGTTAATGGATTTACTTTTTTCAAGTTCTGTCTCTTATTTTCAGATGAATTTTGCACATTCTTCTGAAAACAAAATGGTCAGCATTTTGAGGTTAATGGTGAGGGAATAGTGCTGATTACAGGATTCTGCATAGCAACATGGACTAGTCAGGTGTCTGGTCCAGCACTCACTCTGTATAGTACCTGCACGATCTGTGGATAGTAATGCACCCTCACCAAACTGCTGATTCTGAATCAAGAGGTATAAATCAGGTATAGTTCATGATAAAGTATTTTACAGAAAACAAAATGGAGAGACAAAGATGCTAAAAGTGAAGCAAGAAACGAAGAGGAAAAAATGGCCCAGATCTTCCAGTCCTTGGATGGTCATAATCTAGATATGCCTAACATGATGAACATCAGGATGATGTAGTATTGCAGGGGCATTTAACTGGCATTTTCCTGATGAAGAGCTTATGCCTGAAATGTCAACTCCCCTGCTGCTTGGATGCTGCCTGCCCTGCTGTGCTTTTCGGTGCCACGTTTCAACTGGAATAGGATGGCCTAGCTTTACATTAACCAAAGAGACATCTGGGCGTTGTGAAAACTTGTAATCATTGCACATATCTTGTAAGCTTTATGAAGGAGTTCCTTCTCAACCACTCTATCCAAGGACTGGAAGATCTGGAACAATATTTTCCTCTTGGTTTCTTGCTTCACTTTTAATAGCATCTTTGTCTCTCCATTTTGTGGAGGAGGAAAGGGCCTGAGAGATAAATGTGGGGGTGGGGTTGGGGAAGAGTCACTGGGAAGGTGATAGGTGGATGCAGTTGGGGGTGTAATTGTGATAGGTTGGTGGGGAGGGTGGAGTGGATAGGTGGGAAGAAAGATGGACAGATAGGACTGGTCAAGTGGGCGGTACCAAGTTAGATTGTTGGATCTGGGATGAGGTGGGGGGAGGGGAGATTTAAAAACTAATAGAGTCAGGTGGTGATGCCATGTGGCTAATGGGTCCTATGGTGGAAAATGAGGTGTTCTTCCTCTAGTTGGTGGGTGACTTTGATTTGGTGGTGGAGGTGGCCTAAGACTTGCATATCCTTGGGAGTGGGAAAGGGAGTTGAAGTGGTCACACGGCAGTGTGGTTGTTTGGTGCGTGTGTCCCAGAGATGTTCCCTGAAACACCCTGTGAGTTGACATCCTGTCTCCTTGATGTAGAGGAGACTACATCGAGAGCAAAGGACACAGGAGATGAGGTGGGTGGATGTGCAGGAAAATCTCTCTCTGGCGTGAAAAGATCCTTTGGGTCTTTGGAAGGAGGTGAGGAGGGAGGTGTGCACACAGATTTTACACCTCATGCGGTGGAAAGGGAAGATGCTGGGTGTGGAGGATGGGCTGGTGGAGGCCATGGACGTAATGAGGGAGTCACAGAGGAACCGATCTCTACCGAATGCAAATAGGGGTGGGGAGCGAAATATATCTTTAGTGTTGGATCTGATTGTAAGTAGCGGAGATGGCAGAGGATAATGTGCTGTTTCTGGAGATTAGTGGGGTGGAAAGTGAGCACCAGGGGAGTTCTATCCTTGTTTTGTTGGAGGAGTGGATTTCAAGGGCGGAGGTGTGGGAAGAGGAGGAGATCCGCTGGAGGGCATTATTGATCACGGCGGAGGGGAAATGGTGGTCCTTGAAATAGGAGGCCATCTGGGATGTCCTGGAGTGGAATTGCTCCTCCTCAGAGCAAATACGGAGGAGGTGAAGGAATTGGGAGTATGGGATCATGTGTCCGGGGGTTAGGAGGTGGAGCCCAGTTAATTGTGGAAGTCAGTGGGTTTGAAATAGATGACTGTGTTAAGTTGGTCGCTAGAGATGATGATGTCCAGGAAGGGGAGGGAGGTATCAGAGATGTTCCATGTGAACTTAAGTTCTGGTTCTGGCTCCACCTCCACCCTCCATCCCATCCTTCTCACTGCAACAAGGATAGAACCCCCCGCCCCCACTAATCTCTGGACAGAGCGCATTATCCTCCACCATCTCTGCCACCTACAATCAGACCCCACCATCAAAGGCATATTTCACTCCCTATCCCTGTCTACGTGACTCCCTCGTTAGGTCCATGTCCCCCACCAACTCACCCTCCACACCTGGCATCTTCCCTTGCAACTGCAGGAGATGTAAAACTTGTGCCACCTTTCTTCCCACCTCCATCCAAGGCCCTAAAGGATCTGGCAAAGATTTTCTGCACATCCACTCACCTCATCTACTGAGTCCGTTGCTCCTTCTGTGGTGCCCTTTACATCAGGAAGACAGGACATCAACTCATGGAACTTTTCAGGGAACATCTCTGGGAGACACGCACTAACAACCCTACTGCCCTGTGGCCGTTCACTCCAACTCCCCCAAGGCCATGCAAGTCCTGGGCTACCTCCACCACCAAATCAAAACCATCTGACAGCTGGAGGAAAAACACCTCGTCTTCTGCCTTGGGACCCTTCAACCACATGGCATCAGCATTGACTTCACTAGTTTTCTAATTTCCCTACCTCCCAGATCCAGTCCTTCAACTTGGCACCACCGTCTTGACCTGTCCTACCTGTCCATCTTCCTTCCTACCTATCCACTTCACCCTCCTCACCAACCTATCACAATTACCCCCTCCACCCGCATCCACCTATTGCCCTCCTAGCTACCTTCCCCCTCACCCCAACCCCATATTTATCTGTCAGCTCCTTTCCTCCTCCACATTCCTGATGAAGGGCTTATGCCTGAAACATCAACTCTGCTGCTCTTCAGATGCTGCCTGACCTGTGCTTTTTGGTGCACACTTTACAACTTTGACTCTCCAGCATTTGCAGTCCTCACATTCTCCATCCTATCCCAGTGCTCTTTCATCAGCACTGAGTTTCTTTGGCCTGCTAACGGAACCCGCGGTGGTGATGCCCTTTGTGTTTCAGACAGCTCCTCACCTCACCCAGCGAGGGCATCACATCAACCAAGGTTAAACTATCCATTTGGCACTTGAATGTCAAGGGAGTGCCTGTTACCTTTGTGTTGCAGAAGTGTTCCCCCGAACCAATCTTACGACCCTTTATGTGTGTGAGGGTGGTTATCTTTCTTCCTGTTCTGTTTAGTACAGTTAGTCTAGTCCCAACATTCAGTGATTTGATTGCAGTATGCACATTCCAGTTCTTCTAGCCCCCTGTCTGTCTTCACCTGTATTATAGATGTATTTGTTATTTGGCAATCAATATCTTCTCTTCCTACTCCAACACTTGGCCAGACTGATTGCACTGGGAAGGCTCAAGACCTGCAAGTTTACGTGGTGAACCCCTTTAATCTGATCAGGGTTGGAAATAGGGTTCCAAACCCTGATTGGATCTGGGCTAAGATTTTTAAAACACTGTTGCTGATATTTTTCTGAAGACATTAGCTATTACGAGGGGGCATAGCTTTAAATTAAGGGGTGGTAGGTATAGGACAGATGTTAGGGGTAGATTCTTTACTCAGCGAGTCGTGAATTCATGGAATGCCCTGCCAGTAGCAGTGGTGGACTCTCCCTCTTCATGGGCATTTAAACGGGCATTGGATAGGCATATGGAGGATAGTGGGCTAGTGTAGGTTAGGTGGGCTTGGATCGGCGCAACATCGAGGGCCAAAGGGCCTGTACTGCGCTGTATTTTTCTATGTTCTATGTACATGGTGCAGAACTTTAGAATGGCAAAATCAAATTTCTAGCACCAAAAGGGTTATTTGGCAGTAATTACAATGCATCACCTCCTAGCTTTCTGCTTTGTTTAGTGGACAAGTGTGCTGTTTCACACCTTTGTGTTGATGTCAGTGCTGAATTGATTAACCAGCTACAAATAAAGCACAGACTTAGGAGGAACAGGGTTCTGTGCACAGCAACATCCTCTGTTTAGCTGTGCCTGTGTAGATTTCAAAAGGTTCCAACTGGTAACCTCCACAATAATAGGCTCGAAAGTAGAGTAAATAAAGAAAACTAGGAATACAAAACTACTTTGTCTGCATGATCATGGTAGTTATATTTCAAAGGAAATTTGTTTGCTGTATAATGGATTGATCCCATTGTCCTAGGATAATGGAAAGAAGCATTTAAGTGCAAATTCTTTCTTCAGTTGCACCACAATCCCACCTAGTCATTAGAGGATTGAAAATATATAATAACCAAGATATAATTATGTCAGTAATAATAAGGCTAACGGTGCTCCCTTTTAACACTGAAAATCAAATAAGCAATTTGACTAAGTACAGATATGCAGTTAAATCCACGGAAATAAATGTGGTATCTGAGTTGTAATATTCCTCTATCAACTTCCCATAAGATGCTTCTCACTGTCTGATATACCGTTCAAATACATTGAATGATTAACTGATTACAATATACTATAACTACACATCATAATGTAAGGACTATTTTGATGAGGTGCTATGTGTTGATAGTTGCCAAACAACCACACTGACACTGAAAATTTCGAAGTGTATCATTTTAGTTGTTTGGATATTAATTATTTATAATTTTAACAAGTACTTCTAAACTTTTTCTGCCTTTTTTAAGTCTCAATATCAATTTTTTTCTCCCTCACTTTTGCACTGTGTATCTGATTTGAAATTGAGTTCAATTTTCTAACTGACACTTTTCGATTCTGATTGTGTGGGTCATTGCAAGAATTCATCTTGACTGGCTACTTCCCTGTTGTTTTAGTTTCCTGATTTCCTATCAAAGATATTACACTTCCTGGATGCCCAGCAGGCAGAAATTTCAAGCGCTATAGCCCCAGAAAGCCTGTGGACAAATGCAAGCATAATGAATGGCTTGTGCCATTGGTGCAATGCTCAGAGCGATGTCCCATATCAGATAATATTATAATTTTGGGAATTATTGTAAATGGGTTTGTGATTGTCAACACTGAGTGCAAACATTGATGTGCCTGCAAAGATAATGACTGCAGGAAGTAAGTTTTGACAGTTTCGGGAATGTGTGCCACATGCAGGAATTGTGATAGCTAGTGATTTTACTTTGTGTTATTGCTGTGTATTAGCATTATTGCTTTACAGCACTGGACAGCAAAATTGAATGTCAACATTATTTGATGCTTCTAATCACCAAGGTGAAATACATTCATTGATACATTTAGTTTTAAAGATATAGCAGTGTATGAATCATATCACTGAGCTTGATTTGCCATGATTCTGCATTGGCTACTGCCATTGTACTGACAAGTCATGGAATTGGCTTTAAAAATGTTATTGTTCTCGTTCAGTGATAGCGTTGTTCTGGAAACACAATTTATGTTGCCATTCATCTTCAAAAATTGAATAATGACCTTGCTGCACCAGAAAATATTTCCTTCATTCTATTTTCTTCAAATTATTTTCCAGATCTTTGAACGCATTCTTTTCATATGGGCGATAAGACATCCTGCCAGTGGATATGTTCAAGGGATAAATGACCTTGTCACACCTTTCTTTGTTGTCTTCGTTTTTGAATATATTGGTAAGTTTCACAAACTGGATGTACCACCTTATTTTTGTCTTTAAAGGTCTTGGGTTAACATAGCAATAGAGTAGCCAATGTATATCTGATCTTTGAGATTGTAAGGAATAAAATATTTGTCTATAATAATTTCCAAAGATTGTCTTTATTAAATAATGTAGCCTCATTTATTTCTATATTGGAAAAACATCCTTTTCAGTATTTTTAAGGGTAAGTTAACATTGTGCTAAAAGCTCCCTCTGCCCTCTTTATTGAGCTCTCATTGTTTTGCATTATTAGAATTAACAGAAAAGGACGATGTGCCCTTGAGTACCTTGAAAGAGCATTTCTCATTTACTGATTTACAGGATGATGCTTCTTCTCCCTTGTTTCCTTTCATTTTTGACATCGTGGGAGGCCTTAAATTGCTTTGCAACTAATGATAGCTTCTGGCTAATCATCTATTCAGTAGGGATGGGTCTGACTCTGGAGGACCTCAACATTTCTCACTTCAACTTTCATTTATGTGTGGAAATGTTCTTAATGAGTCTGTATTAATTGATTCTATCATGTTGTATTTTACTTGTTGAAATATAATTAAAAATACCAGACCAGCTAAATGTCATGTAATTTAAAAAAAAAACTTAAAGTAAAACTGTGTTTTAATGTAAAGTTGTGGAATGTAATGCTTACCACTTCTAAAGATTAATTCGTGCCTGTCATGATTTGTGTACCCGAAAAGTAACTGATTTTAGCTTCAATAATTTAGTCATTTCCAATGCCAGCACAACTGTTCCTGAATCTTTTCCTGCACATTGAGTTGCGCAGCCTGAAGTCTAAACTATTTGGAATTAAAGCACAGAAAGAGACCACTGAGCCCATAATAATTTGGAAATATATGAGATTGTATGAAACTAATTTTTATTTGGTTGTTATATCATTACATTTTGCATGTGCTGAATACAATGTATGAGAACATGGGCTGATCAAACTTATGTTGGTGTGCTGTTCATTAAAAGCAAGCTAAATCTGGGTCTTAATGATAGAAATAAATTGGAGTAGTCTATTCTTTTGATAATCAAAAATTAGGTTAAAATTGTTGAGAAAAACTGAGCAAAAAACTTTTAATGGATGCTTTTATATAAATCCCCCTGCCTTGTTGCACTGCAACCCAAACATCACTTCAGCCAACATCAGATTACTTTTCTCATAACAGTATTTTAAGTTGTCAGACAGCTACAGCAATACGACAATTTTATTTTGAGAAAGATAGTGTTCTAATGTTAAATGTACAGTACTCTTGAATCAGGAATGGTCCAACTCAGCAAGTAACCATTGGAATTACATTGTCACACAGTAGGACAAAGACTTTGAGGTTAAAAATCTCTCAACATCAGGTTGTCAACCACCTGATGAAGGAGCAGAGCATCGAATACTAGTGCTTCCCAATAAACCTGTTTGACTATAACCTGGTGTTGGTTGATTTTTAAATTTTGTACACCCCAGTCCAACATCAGCTCTTCCAAGTAAAGACTTTGAAGAAAGACTTGCATTTATACTGTATGCAATTCCTTCCAGAAATAACGTAATTTATTGTGTATTTGAAGAATTGTTTTGAAGTGTAAGAACTGTTAAGTAAACAAAGCATTTCATGCATGTTTAGCTTATTTTAAAATGTTGAGCAGTTCTCAAGGAATTTTATCCGATGTCTGGACTAGCATCCAAACCACCTGTCGTATGGTAATTCCTCTCCTTGCTTTATAAGGTGGTCTGTCTTGAGCTTCTGGTTTCCTTCAGTAAAATTGTTGACTTGTTTGCCATTTTAAATTTTTATATTGCTATTTGAGATTAGTGAATAAGGTTCACGCTAAAAGCTTTACACGTGATTCACAAACATGCAGGTGAATATTGCTTGTTGGAAATTCAAAGTGCTTACTGTTTTTAAAGTTGCTCACTTTTTAAGGTGCTTGTTTATCAATAGCAAATTGAGAAATGCTGTGAAAGATTAGTATTTTGTGTAGCATGGCGTGATGCTGGACAGATAATGAAGGAATGGCACATAAGATTCGGTGATCATAATATTAGTAACTGTGAACTGTAATATTCAAAGAATGATCACAACTTTCTGGGCTACAAAAAAGGGAATAGAAATTGAACAGAAATGGTTAAATTAAAAATTACTTGCAAGGTCAAATATGGAAACATTATGGAAAAGTGAAATCTTGGAACAAAGAAATAGAAACTTGAAAATAAAATCACTGTTTAATTGGATGAATGAGAGTTTTCAAATTTCTGTTCTTTGGAAGAAATCCTTCAATTTCCCATGTCACCTGACCTTTTCATGGTCTTCCAGCTCTAAATCTGCTGCCAAATGCTCCTATCTAATTCTGATCTTTAGTTCACACTACTTCATCCCCAACATTAGTTGAATACCTTGAGTCAAATTCCTCCTCTGTAGTGGAGATCTTTTGAGATGATGTAGTCTTCAAAGTTCTGTGCATTTCTTCAAAATAAATATTCAAACCTGTCTTTGCAGGTTCATTTTTCATTCTAGTTCATTATCTCTAGTCTGTGTTAATCGGCAGCATGGTGGTTAGCACTGCTGCCTCACGGTGCCAAAGACTCAGGTTTGATTCCAGCCTCTGGAAACTGTCTGTGTGGAGTTGTATGTTCTCCCCATATATGCATAGGTTTCCTTCAGGTGCTCAGGTTTCCTCCCATTGTCCAAGAGTGTGCAGATTTAGGTGGATTGACCAGGAGAAATGCAGGGTTACAGAGATAGGCTGGGTCAAAATGGAATGCTCTTGAGAGGGTTGGTGTGGACTCGATGCGCTGAATGGCCTGCTTCCACACTGTAGGAATGTGTGATATGTGAAGTAGCTTGGGTCCTTTTATATATTAAAGGAATTCAGGCTTGGACAAATCTCAACAAATTTGACTTAAATGAATTTACATTTCAGGTTTTAGTATCCTTCAGGTGACACAGTGGATTGATTGCTCCCTATTGCATTGTAGTTGTTGGGAAAGTGAGTTGTGATTTGTTCATTTTCCTCTGACTGGTGGTCATGGCATTTCACTTGGTCTAATATATAAGCCGTCCCATTCTTGTGTCAAGAATCATGTTTAAGCACATAAGTTGAGCCCTCTTTTTGGCAAAGAAATAGAGTACACTTAATTAAGAGTTGACCTTCATTATTCACTTCAGTGGTGCAGGTTTTAGACACTTCAGTCTCTGTATAGATCAAGCAACTGATGTGAGCTGCATTGCTAAAAAGGTGCATTGATATTTAAGATCAATGATGTTTATCTGGATAAGGTAATCAGAGGGTTAGATAGTGGTTAGCGAGAGTGTTTTTCCTTGGATGGTGAAGGCTAACATGAGGGGACATAGCTTTAAATTGAGGGATGATAGATTTAGGACAGAAGTCAGGGGTAGTTTCTTTACTTAGGGTAGTAAGGGTGTGGAACGGCCTGACTGCAACAGTAGTAGATGTGTCGACGTTAAGGGCATTTAAATAGGCATTGGACATACATATGGATAATAATGGAACCATGTAGGTTAGATGGGCATCAGATGAATTTCACAGGTTGGCGCAACATCGAGGGCCAAAAGGGCTCTATTGCACTGGAACATTCTATCTTCTATGTTCATGATGTGCCTGCACAGTGCAGATCTCGCATATCACAGCTGATAAACCCATATGATTCCTTCTGCAAAAAGAACGAAGTATAGATCAGGTTTCAAACTAAAAGTGTATCATTTGCTTACCTGTTAATGAATTGCGCTGCTAGAGGTAATTTGTTGATGGTGAAAAATTGCAAGAATGGAACAAGTAGTCTACCCTGAAGAAAATGCCAAAGACCAAGTGCAGCATCAATACAGTAACTGACCTTGAGAAACACATCAGAATGTGTTCAAAATCATCAGTGTGTCATATTGGCACCAGAAATACAGTACATGTGTATATATACGCACTTAAGTGGCTGAACTAAAATTCTAAATCCCACAAAGGTTTCCGAGCATTAGTGTCAGTACTTCATGAAGTACAAGGCCAAGATTGATCTGAGATTGCCAAAAGACTCCAACAATTTCCAACAATTTCTCATTAAAAAAGCTTGGTTATCCATAGTGTCATAAGCGCAACGTTACGTTTTGAAAATGTTTTACCACAGAGTTGGTCAAGCTCCAAATTGTGAATTAGGTGAGATTTTCTAAATTTGGGGTACAGGAAATTAATTGGAATGGAAACACTGAATAAGTATTGCCAAATAAGCAAAAGAAAATAAATCACAAGCAGAATTAGAAAAACCTGCTTGCTCTTTTGCTCATAAGCACAAAATCTTCATTGAGATTTTTTCACTGCTTCAACATAGAATAGAATTATAGAATCTCTATAGTTTGGAAGCAGGCCTTTTGGCCCATAGAGTCCACACCGACACTCTGAAGAGTATCCCATCCAGACTCTCTCGCCTACCCTATCCCTGTAATCCTGCACTTCCCATGGCTAATCCACCTGGTATACACATCCTTGGGCACTATAAACAATTTAGCATGGCCAGTCTGCCTAACCTACACATATTTGGCCTGTGGGAGAAAACCAGACCACCCTCAGGAAACCTATGCAGACACTGGGAGAATATGCTAACTCCGAACAGATGTGAAATTGAGGGTGAATTTGAACCCAGCTCCCAGGTGCTCTGAGGAAGCAATGCTAACTACTGAGTTAGCATGCATGAGAAAATTGGTCATCAGCATTGTTTAAATAAAACAAGATCCTGCAGATGTTGGTAATCTGAAATAAAAACAAAATGTAATTTAGCTGGTTCGGCAGCATCCGAAGAGAGAGAAACAAAGTTAATATTTAGACTTCGTGTTCCTCCTGAGTACATTTTGGATGCTTTGACCTTGTCTGTACTGAAGTATGCAGACACTATAAATTCTCTGAAGTAAGGTGTTGAGTTTCAAATATGGTCACTGCACATTTGGCAAGGGTACAGAGAAAGCCAGGAAAAAATGGCTAATGTGAAAAAACATATCTTTGAACAAAGATTGCAGAAACTCAGAGTTTGCATCATTGTTAAAGTAGCATATTGGAAATTTGTGATGGTGAAAGATGTGGGTAATACTTAGAAGCTTCTCAAGTTGAAGGGCGCATTGGTCAATGTCTAGACTATTCCATAATGCCAACCTAGTTGGACTAGAAGAAACAAAAGGTTAATGAAAATTATATTTAAAATTAGTCTGAGAAAATATTTGTTTAAATTAAGTCATAATGTTTGGAACACTTTACAAGTAAAGTGGTAGTGGAAAAGAAGCGATAACAGCATAGGTGCGAGACAGCATTTTAGAGGCATCTTGACTGCTGTTGCACTTGATCTCAGTTTCTAGGTTGTAGTTAATTGCAAGTATTTAGTCTCCACCTGCCTTTACCACATAGTCTGAAAGACAAGCTTCATTAGGAGCAGATATATTAAGAATTTATTTTCTGGAGAGGGAATGTACCCAGATTTTGAAATGCTTTCTTGAATTGCTGCAGATGTCAAATCCTGTTTTAATTTGAGCTCAGCACAGAACTGGAGGGCATGAGAGTACTAACCTAATAAGTCTGGTGAAGTTTATGTCATGTATTATTCCATTTCAGAAGTAGTTGTATCGCTCTATAGGCTGTGACAAGTTTCTTTGAGAAATTAATTTATCAGCACATGAACTTGCATTTATAATGTGCTGTACCACATTGTCAGGACACAATCAAGCATGTCAAAATGACTTGAACCATGTTTGAAGTTCAGAGTTATGTTGACTAAATGAGAGTCTTAATTCATTGTTCTGTCACAGTCAATCCACAGCACAAAGTTGCTTTTGATTTGACATAATTTGGCAATCTTGTTCATACAGGTCACATGTTGACTGCTGTGCAATTTCTTCTTTTGGAGCTGTATAAATGTTTGATATTTGTTGTTTTAAAATTGAGTCTATTCTATACGAAGTTTACTCAATGTGTATGGCCAGATGGTTATACTTGAAGTTTGCTCTCCTGACCTTACATTTGTAAACTATTTGCAAATGGAAAATAAGGGTATGTGTGGTGAAGTGGGCATTGCATAGTGTGTTAATTTGAATCCTTTCTTTACTGAGTCCTGTTAAAGTGTCTGCTTTAAGCACTCACAAGCAAGCAGATCTGTAATTTTATTGCTAATGTGACAATGCTTTCACTTTGAGGTTATTTATCTTGTTTTTTTTAAGAGAGGTTGTAAGGTGAGAGATGTTGAGCTGGCAAATTACTACCACTTGAGAAAACAGTTTGGGAGGCCTTGGTATTTTTTCAACAGCCTGAATTGGTGTGGTCAGGTGTAAAATTAGGATTTCTGGATTTTGTTTTCTCAGTAGTATCAGGAACTGTTAGGGTCTGAGCAGAGTTGGAAACTTTGGTATATCTCTTGATGTTTTCCCCTCCTGATTAAAAAAGCTGCATGTGAGAATCTGCAATTCTTCCTATTGCCAAAGGGTGTGCTCATGGGATGTTACTATATTGGAATGATTAGCTTGTAATAGTTACAGTAGCTACGATGTTAAGTTTTCCAATAGATTATTTAAAATACATTCCTCTTTGGTTGTATTTTTAACTGCAATGTTTAAGTAAATTGTGTTTTGCTAAACATTTAAGAGGTTTGACTAGTTGTATTGCATCTGGAGCAGGCACTTCACATTTGCATTTAAAAATAAGGAAATGTTAGGGTCTAGAATACCTTAAAATATTTTGAGGGAGTCTGTTCTGGTCCATAAAACAAACTTTTTATTTCAGAGTTTGTAAATATACAGAATATATTGGAAATATTGAATTAATACTCTGAGAATCAACTAGTACCCATTGATTTGCACAAGTTCACATCTGTGAATTTGTTTATCAAATTTGAATGATAAAGTGGAAATTTGGAATTTTATCACAGAGTTGGAGCAAAGTCTGGGGCATTCACGTTTTGCCTCCTGTTTCTGGATCTTTATCATCTGGCATTTAGAAGTGGCTTGGCTTGCAAGTCCAACTGAATGCTGTAGAAAAGTTCCAGAAAGCAATCAGTAAAGGGGGAATCAGGTACAGATGTGATTTTAAAAACATAAATTCTCCAGAAGCAAATTGACTTTAAATGCATTGTGGAATAAAAGTTAACAGTTCAGTTTTATGGTCTGCTTTTTTTCCCCTGCTGGGAGAGACATCAAATTGCCTTCCAAGTGCCCATTTTGCTGTTTTGTACCAGATGAAAGAGCATCTTGTCGGAAGCTTTGAAAAACAATTGACCTCTGATTTGTTTGTAACAAGAGATTATTACTGTCTGATTAGCTTGCTTGATGCTCTTGTCCCATTTAGACTTCCCTGGCTACCAGCAGCTAATACTGCGAATGTTCTTTGCTGTAAATTGTAAGGCAGTTCATTGCTATTTAAAAATAAACAGATTTTACTAACACGCGAATGTGTTTTCCTCCCCCTCTGTAGGAGTTTGACAAGTATTTCATAGTTTGTAGGTGTTTTAACTACTTTTGTATTTTGAGGCTGCTTTATAACCGTTGTTCTCCTTGTTCATCGCTATACTTTTGTGAGGAAAGAACATGTACTTGGTGAAAGTTCTGTACTTAAAATTTTTAATAAATGCCCTGAGGTGCTTAGGGGTGGGCTAACAGAAGAGTAACAACTAACCAAGAGAATTCGGAAACGTTATGGTGAGTCTTTTAAAGACAAAGGGCAGGAATACATGTATGACAGACCTCTGAGAGACCAGTGCTGCAAAAGCTAAAGGCAGGAGAAAATGATGCAACAAAGATCACAGATTAGCAATGCCACTCCTCTACCTCTTTTACCTCCCCTCCGCCCACCATTCCTTTTGAAACATCTAAACCCTGGAACATTGAACAATCATTCCTGCCCCTGTGATATCTAAGTCTCAGTAATGGCTACAACGTCATAGTTCCAAGTACTGATCCATGCTCTAAGTTCGTCACCCTTATTTCTGATAAGGGCGGCATGGTGGCACAGTGGTTAGCATTGCTGCCTCACAGCGCCAGAGATCCGGGTTCAATTCCCACCTCAGGCAACTGTCTGTGTGGAGTTTGCACATTCTCCCCGTGTCTGCGTGGGTTTCCTCCGGGTGCTCCGGTTTCCTCCCACAGTCCAAGAATGTGCAGGGTAGGTGAATTGGCTGAGCTAAATTGTAGTGTTAAGTGAAGGGGTAAATGTAGGGGAACGGGTCTGGGTGGGTTGCTCTTCAGAGGGTTGGTGTGGACTTGTTGGGTCGAAGGGCCTGTTTCCACACTGTAAGTAATCTAATCTAATCTACTTGCAATCAAATAGACACACTTCAATACATTACATTGACTGCATCTTTGCCCTATCAAATGCCTATCCTTCCTCACAGAAAGTCTGCACGCTATATCTGGCAGTTGATTACCTACTCCATCATCTGATCTGTAGCTCTGGTTCCCACACACTTGCCAGTCTAATTTAAACCTTCCCGAAGAGCTCTAGTAAACCACCTGCACAGGATATTGGTGCCTTTCAGTTTAGGTGCCACCCATCCTTCTTGTATAGGTCCTGCCTTCCCCAAAAGGTATCCCACTGATCCACATATCTGAAGTCCTCTGTCCTCCACCAGCCCTGCAGCCACATGTTCATCTGCATGCTTCCTCCTTTCCTAGCCTCACTAGCACATGGTGCCGATAACAATCCTGAGATTACTTCTCTCCTTGTCCTGCCTTCTAGCTTCCAACCTAACTCTGTACATTCTCTTTGCAGGTCCTCATCCCTTTCCCTACATATGTCATTGTGACTTCTGGCTGCTCACCCTCCCCTTTAAGAATCCTGGAGACTTGATCCGAGACATCCCTGACCTTGGCACCCGGGAGGCAACATAGATCTGGGAGTCTCGCTCCCGACCACACAATTTCCAGTCTGTACATCTCACGATTAAATCTCCTCACTCTGTTATTCTCTCCCCTTCCCTTCTGAGTCACACAGCCAGGCTCACTGCCAGAGACATGGTCACTGTGGCTTTCCCCTGGTAGGTTCCCCCTCAACAATATTCAAATGCTATCCTTATTATTAGGGCAATGGCCATGGAGGGGGGAGTTCCTGCACTGTCTGCCAATTCCCTTTCCGTCTCCTGATGGTCGCCCAGGTACATTTATGCTGTAAGTTAGGTGTGACTACCCTCCTGTAACTCCTCCCTATCATTCCCTCAGCCTCCCAAATGATCTAAAGTTCATCCAGTCCCAGGTCCAGTTCCCCAACATGGCCTGTGAGGAGCTGGAGTTGGCCACAGGCCGAATATATCAATTCATGTACCCAGCAATTCCCATGTCTGCGTCCACTCCTGTTGAGCCTTTGCTACACCGATTCAAGAGGTAAGACTTTAAGAGGGAAATTTACCTTTCTGGCTGTCCTCTGGTCCTCTCTTTCACTACTCCCGCTGCTGCAGTGGAAAATGTTTTCAATCGGTTCGTCAGATTTCTACTTGTAGAACTTATCAATTCTATTAAAGTGACCAGAGCAGAGCAATTGCTGCTATAAGTGAAGGGAGCTACGAAGTTAACTGCAACTTCCAATGACATAATAGTCCATAACAATTTCTCACACCTTTAAAAGATTTCATGAAGACCCCATGGTTTTCATGAAGTGTGCAATACTGCATGGTTTAGGTTGCAAACGTACCTCTGATAGCTGCACAAGAGTGAGCTGGAAGATGTCAGCTGCAACTTCTTGCAGTTCTTTGCCACTTGCTTGACTCTGTAAAAGTTACTGATATAAGTTTTGCTTTGATTGAACCTGTAGTTGTAGCTGTGCCTTGTAACTTGACGTGGTAAGCCAGCTAAACTTGTGTGTGAAAAGCCTAAAAGTTTGCAGAGAAATGTTGGTGGAAGATTAACATTTCTTCCTGAGAATTCATTATTAATGTTTGTATTTCTTTATTTTAATTCTAATTTTGATTGTGTATTTTTACTTTAAAATTCTTAATTGAATTAATTTTTTGATCAAATAAAATAATTGCTCAGCTTTCTGTTGCTATTTTTCTCCATTTTCTCAATTGCAATGTTCTTACTTTTTCTTTGTTATTTGCATGAGGTAAGAGAGGCTAGTTGCATGAGGCAAGAGAGGCTAGGGATGGATAGATTCTGGAGTGGATGGTTATCCTGGTGGTGGCCTGTGTGATATATTCAGTGAATATGGAGCAATATCTGGTTGAAGTTAAAATTGCAGGGTAGAACAACTAACTTAAGTTCTAGGCGTGCAGTGGAACTGTACCAACCTCAGTGAGAAAACCTGAGTCCAAGTCCTACCTGCTCTAAAGGGGTGTCATAATATATCTGGGCAGGATGATTGAAAATGTCTCTAACATCTAACTGTGGGTTGCTTTACTCATATGGAATTACATAAAGTTTTAAATTTCAACGAATCACAATGACATATCTGGAGTGAAACAGAATCTGCAATTCTGAACTCTTGGGATCATTATATTGGAAAATTTCAGCATTGAGTTGTTACATAATCCTAAATCAAATATTGTAATTTGTTTGGATTGAGTGCTAAATCATCTCCTTTTCTCAACTAAGAAATTTTTCTCAGATTAAATTTTAAAAATACTCAGTTCTTCAACTTGGAGAGGAAAACTAAAAGGCAATTGACTAGAAATGTTAACTTTGTTCAGAATTGTCAAGCTTTTCTGCCATGTTGTGTTTATTTTTAATTTTTAATTTCACATTTCCAGCATCCAGATAAAGTTTGCTGTTGTAAAGTTTTCCTGAACACAAATTTTGGTGAACTTGCATAGTTTGGCTGTTGAAAAGAAATTTTGTAAAACTAATTTTTAATATTTCTTCATAAAATTTACTTGTTCAAATATGCTCAGTTCAAAAGTAGGCATAAAGCAGATCATTTTTTTAGCTGTGGATCTGTAGTTTGCAACTTTATCCCTGGCCAGGAAACTAATAACAGGTGTAAAATGACACTAATTACACACAAATCTTGAAGAAAACGACCATCTAGAAAACATATTGGTCCCAAGTGTGCATTAACAGCAGAAAAGCAGCATACATTTGAATTTTTAATCGGACTACATTTACTAATTAAGAAGTGCGTTAGCTCAATAAAATCATAACAAAAATAGCATATGTTGCCAACAATGGAGACTTTACTGGTCATGATGATAAAATTAGTTTATTTGTATATTGAGGCATGCATTTACACTTTCCTAAGCAAGATACCTCTGAATTGAAACTTCACCGAACTGCAATGGCCACTTCAATCAAACATTTTGTTAATTCACTCAAAAATTAATGATGGACAGATTATTTGACACAGCATAGGAATTCAAGTAATCTAGTGGAAATTTGCTGCAATATAAGGTAGATACCAAGTGACAACTGTTAGATTAATTGTATTACATTCAATAGTCACATAATTGACTAATGCTGCCAAAACAATGAAGACTTTTTTTAACCCTTGACTAGATCTGAACAATTAAAACAACTTTCAAACTGTAATTTTTTCTAGCAAAATAATTGTTCATTTGTACCCTTTGACTGTATTTGTTTACTGATATCTGTCAGAAATTGGCGAAAGCCTAGTTCAACTAATTTCCTTCGTAACAGAATAATGCAGTGGGATATTAATAGAATGCACTGATTATTGTGAATATACCAGCATTTTTAAAGATTTGCTACACAGCTATTAATTACTAATTAAGTGAAGGGAGTGGGCAGGATTTTTTTTGTTGAAAAATGATATGAAATTAAGCTGTTTAGTTTAGGAAATCTCAACTCAAAAAGCAAGATTTTGTTTCAAATATGGCTGGAATTCATAACCATCAAAAGAACAGTCCAATCATCTGACTGTTTCAGACCTGAGTGGTTTGAATTGTTGAGATAAATGAAATTATTGAGTGATTCATAGCTCCAATTGCATTTCCATACACATCCCTTTTTCACCAACTTGTTACTCCTTGGTAACATTACTATCAAATTGGCTTATCCACACTGATCAAGCCTAACAGTACTTTTGAATTTCCCTCAATCTATTTATGGCCTGTATTTTGTCAAACTATTTGTTTGACGTTTAGTCTTGGATGAATTGCGGTTTCCTCTAGGAACATACTGGGAAGATTTAAGGCACTGATTAGAGTTCACATGCAAGACTAACTATCTTCACCACTGATTCTAACCTTGCACTGTCTCTACCTGTAATTTATGACTCTGCCGTAATGTCCTATTTCTGAGTTAGAAATTGTTTTCAAACCCCATTCTATTAACTTGAGCACAATGCTAAGGCTCATGTACCATGTTTTTCTGATGAGCTGTTAAGACAAGACACCTCTGTCTCCTTTGGTGGATGTCAAAGACTCCATCACACTATTTGGGAAACAGGAGAGAAGCTTCCTCACTTGAGCTGACTAGGAATTATCCCTTAATTATTTGTCCGTTGTGATCTTGTTGAAAACTTGCACTGTGTAATTGTCTACCATGTTTGCCAGTGTTAAAGCAGAAGTACTTCTTTGGCTGCATAACTTTTTGGACAGTTTGAAGTTGTAAAATAAATAATAACAAGTTTGTTCCTTCTTTTGAAATAGACTGTTTGTGACTTAAAGAGCTTGCCTGACCCCCTGTGTCTTGGTTTCCTCCTCAGATAGGATTGGACATTATGAAGTTGTCTTGTCTGTTAGGATGATGGAATACATGATGAAACGAACCTGTTTAAAAGTGCTTAATAATTGCATTTGTGTCGGCTGCATCAATTGGACACCAATTATAATAATTGTAGCTGAGACCTGCTGTGGCTGATTGCTGGTGGAAGACAGTTAGAAATTTCCATTGGCTTGCAACAGAGAGCTTTAAGTTGGATTATTTTAAATAGGTAGAATACATTTATGTGATGTGGAATGTCGTTTTCTAATGGCAGCAAGAATATTTAGCTTGTGTGTGTTCTGTGTTGGATACTTTTCTGTTATCTTGCCGATCGATTTATAATCCTTTTATATCAATGAAGCATCTTATGGTACTGTGTTGGAACAATTGTAGAAATGACATTTGTTTTGGTAAAGTCATTTGATGCTTGTATTTGAGAGAAGAAAATGCTTCTGTGCCTTTTTTTCTGAAGCATTGATGTGTTTCAAACAAAAATTGTTAAAATGGCCTTACTCCTTTAAACCTTTGATTTCGTATAGCCTGAAACCCTGCTTCACTAGACAATGTCCAATGTGTTACCTATCTAACAGGTTAATACTTAGTGTGTCAGGAAAGTAAAATTGAAAGCAATTGAATGACTGAAACAAGCTTGTTACCTTTCTATTGCATTTGATAACTGCATTTATAGTAAGGAGTAAAATGCACTTTGGTATAATCCTAGCTGTTGGTATTAATGGATAACTAAGACACCACAATAAAACCTGCCTTGACAGATCATTTATTTTGGCTAACACACTGGTCTTCACTAGAACATAGTCACACAAGGCTGCACAATTTCTTTAATATTGGAACAGAAGTTTACTATATAAAAGATTAAAAAGAACACAAACTTAAGCCATCCCTATATAGATCACAGCTAGAAAAAAGTCTCTAGACTGGCAAACCAAAGGTGCAACGTATTCCCCAGGGCATCACTTTACAGTGATTAAAATCGAGCCAAGTTACACCTCTACAAAAAACCTTTAAGTTTAACTTGACTGATTCTCCCAAGCTTCTGACCTGTGAACCGTGGAGTCGTCTGACATCAATGCTTTCAAAACTGAGAGCTCAGACTTTCTTAGCTTCTACTTTTAATACTTTAAATCAAACACTCCTGCTCCAGGAGTTGCACCAAATAAACTTTTCTACAGAGGTAATATTGCCTTTGCTGCTATGAAACATCTTCTTTCTGAGAGGCGGATACTCGCTTCTAACTCCAGCCATGTTTCCTCTGAACTGTCCTAAAGATTTTCACTGTGTTTTCTTAGCCAAAAAATGAATCCTTGATTGTTCTAATAAAAAAACAATGGTTTTTAATATTTACTCTACCTGCCAAAGACCATCTCAGTATAAACAATTATCTAGTGCACTTTATTGGGGTTCCCTGCTCTCTGACACATGCTGGATTAGGTCATTGTTCTGGAACAGCTATCTGATGTGGGTTTTCTTTTTAAACCTTCCATAAATGTATCCAATACCAATGTGCCACTATTTTGAATCTAATATCCAAAAGAAAAGTTAATTGCACAACTTTCATGGCAAAACTATGGTATAGATGTTGTCAGATTAAATTCAGGATTTGTTGGCATAATGTACAGAATAACAATTCAAAGTTCAGGATCTCAGATTCAAACTTAGTACAAAAAGTTAGACGTTTGTCATACGAAGGAATGTTATGCTCTTACAGTGGTCTGTGCTTTGAATAAGGATGAGATGGGAGTAGAATAAATACAGGCCGTTCTGCTATAATGCGCGTTTTGTTAACACGCATTTGCTGTAACGTGATTGATGAATTGGCTTCTAAAACGCCAAGTTTTAAAATGTGTGTTGATTATAAAACGATTCTGGTTGCATTAGTTTAAATGATGCTGCTATTACATGATTTTCTTATAATACAGGATTGTATGAGAACGGAACAATCACATTGTAGCAGATCTGACTGTCACTAGCAAAACAAGTCAAAGGCGTGGATAAAAATTGATGTGTTACCTGTATACAAAAGTCATATAATTTACCAACTCACTTCGTTAATTTGGATGAAGAGACTGAAGGTATAGCTGCTAAATTTTTAGATGGTGCAAGGATTGATTGGAAAGTAAGTTGTGAAGAAGACGTGTAGAAGCTACAAATTAGAGAGCTATTGCTTCAATTATCCAGGGCATTGGTATGACCATATCTGGAATTGTCTGTACTCTATCGGTCTTTTTTTTAAGAAAAGAAGTTCAGCGAACATTTGCCAAACTAATGCCTTTAATGAGTTGGTTGATTTATGTGGAAAGGTTGGATATTTTGCCTCCACCGTATCTGCTCCCAGGAGGACCAGTTCCACCACAGAACACACCAGATGGCCTCCTCCTTTAGAGACTGCTATTTCCCTTCCCACGTGGTTAAAGATGCCCTCCAATGCATCTAGTCCACATCCTGCCCCTCTGTCCTCAAACCCCACCTCTCCAACCGTAACAAGGACAGAACCCCCCTGGTACTCACCTTCCACCCTACCAACCTTCGCATAAACCACTTCATCTGATGACATTTCCGCCACCTCCAAACAGACCCCACCACCAGGGATATATTTCCCTCCCCACCCATTTCCGCTTTCCACAAACACCGTTCCCTCCATGACTACCTGGTCAGGTCCACGCCCCCCCCAACAACCCACCCTCTTTTCCTGGCCACTGCAGGAATTGTAAAACCTGCACCCACACAACATCCAAGTCCCCAAAGGAGCCTTCCACATTCATCAAGGTTTCACCTGCACATTCAGCAATATCATTTATTGTATCCATTGCTCCCGATGCAATTTCCTCTACATGGGGGAGACTGGGCGCCTCCTAGCAGAGCGCTTTAGGGAACATCTCTGGGACACCCGCAATGCCCTGTGGCCCAACATTTCAACTCCCCCTCCCACTCTGCCAAGGACATGGAGGTCCAGGGCCTCCTCCACCGTCGCTCCCTCACCACCCGATGCCTGGAGGAAGAACGCCTCACTTCAACCCCATAGCACCAATGTGGATTTCACCAGTTTCCTCATTTTCCCCTTCCCCCACCTCAGCCCAGCTCCAACCTTCCAGTTCAACACCGCCCTCATGACCTGTCCTACCTGTCTATCTTCCTTTCCACCTATCCACTCCACCCTCCTCTCTGACCTATCGCCTTCATCCCCACCCCCAATCACCCATTGTACTCTTTGCTACCTTCCCCCACCCTCCTCTCTGATCTGTCTCCTCCATCCACACCCCCATTCACCTATTGTACTCTATGCTATGTTCTCCCCACCCCCACTCCCCTCTCATTTATTTCTCCACTCTGCAGGCACCCTGCCTGTATTCCTGATGAAGGGCCTTTGCTCGAATCGTCGATTTTCCTGCTCCTCAGATGCTGCCTGACCTGCTGTGCTTTTCCAGCACCACTCTAATCTAAACTCTGGTTTCTCTGCAGACCTTGTTTTTACCTATTTTCCGAATCAACCTGTCCAAAGTTGTTATTAAACATCTCTGGAGTAGGTCAGACTTGAACCCGGTTCCCTGGCTCAGAGGTCGTGACAGTACTGTACCTCAGTTTCACATGAGCCTTTCAGTCTCAGCATATATCCACTGAAGTTTAGAAAAGTGAGAGGCAATTTCATTGAAACTGCCTAAGACGAGAGAGTTAAAAAAAATCTCTCAACACCAGTTTCTCGTCGAACAGTTTTATTTGGAAGCACTAGCTTTCGGTGCGCTGCTCCTTCACCAGGTAGCTGTGGAGCATAAGACCAGAAGATACAGAATTTATAGCAAAAGATTACAGTGTCATCCAACTGAAATAATATATTGAACATGTCAATTTTAGGTGCTGTTCCTGGCATACCCTCCTGCACCAGTAGTGATCCCTGATTTATTGGTAATGGTAAAGTGGGGGATATGACAGGCTTTGAGGTTTCAGATTGTGTTGGTGTCTAACTCTACTGTTCGTAACATAGGACACCATGGATGTCCAATCTTGGGTTGCTGAATCTATCCTATTTTTAGCACAGTGGTATTGCCATAGGACATGATGGAAGGTATCCTCAATGGGGATTTGTCTCTGAAAGGAGTGTTCAGTGGTCATTCTTACTGATACTGTCATGGGCAGATGCATCTGAGGTTGGTAATTGAAATGTCTAAGACCCTGAGGGGCTTTATCAGGCAGATATTGAAAGAATTTTTCCCTTGTGGGAGAACTAGAGCCAGAGTCACAGTTTTACAATAAGGGGGCATTCATTTAAGACAGAATGAGGAAGCATTTTTTTTTCTTGAGGGTTGGGGGTCTTTGGAATACCCTTCAAAAGACGTTGAATGCAGAAAGTTTAAATATTTAAAGGCAGAGGTGGGTAACCTTTCTTTTATTCTCTCATGGCATGTAGGCATTGCCAGTTGACCAACATTTATTGCCCATCTCTATTGCCCTTGAAGGTCGTGGTGAGCTACCTCTGAACCGCTGCAGTCCATGTAGTATCAGGAGAGCCACAATGCCATGAGGGAGGGAAATCCATGAGCTTGACCCAGTGACAGTGAACGAATGGTGACATATTTCCAAGTCAGGATGATGAGTGGCTCAGATGCTGTTTGTATTTAAATTCCACTAGCTGTTTGCGCTTCTGAATTGCGAGTCTATTGACATTATCACTGTGCTGCCAACTCCCACACAGTTAAAATTTTCTGTGCTCGAAAGATTATTCAGAGTAAGAAGATCTTAACATATCATCTTAACTGACAATTCATTTCTAACTCATTGCACTTCTCTAATTTCTTTTTGTTTTGTGGATACACCTCACTGCAGAAGTGTTAGAAGGCTCATTTGTGCAGATCTATGTTATCTATTAATGGCAATAATATTGAATCATTACTCCAGATATTGAGTGTGCATTCAATATTAAAAAGCATTTTTAGTAGGAGGGCTAACATGAAAATGTAGAGCTCAGGAGTGAGCTGGTTTTCTCCAAGTGTAGAGCTAATCGTGCACTTTGTGTTCACTGGAATGTTCAATTTCAGTGTTCCTGTTGAACTGGATGTCATGGCAATAAATTTGTAGAAAATGTAATCACCTTGGCTGTTTCCTGAGAATGTCCAGAAGTAATGTTTTCTGAAGCAAATTTTTTTGAAAGCATAACTGATTGATCTCTTTGGTCCTGGAACTGTGTTCACATTACTGGACATAACCTGCAACGCAACGTGGAATTAAAGGTGCCTTGTTCACACCTTTTGTTTTGCAGTGACTTGAATGTGCTTTTAATATTCTCCTTCATTCTGTGAACTTGTTTCAATATCTTATTTAAACTTCAAATGCTGATGATGTGGAGGATGTGACTTCGAGGAATTGCTAAACCTGATGGTGAAAGACTCAAATTAACATCAGCTAGATGTTCATTAACCTCGGCTGGTATTGTAATTTTTCTCATTTAAATTTGTACATTAGCTAACATTAATGTCTTCTCCGCTGCAAACAAGATTTCCTGATTGTCAGGAATCAACTTCTTGTAAAGAATATCTCAAATTTTTGTCGCTTTCAATTCGTAGTTCTGTTTTTAAAAGGACGAAACTTCCCCTTCAATTAATCTTTTGTGCATTATCATATTAATTGTGCCAGGCTTTAGTGCATGAAACTAATAGTTCTAAATCCCAAAAGAGTCTCTGATCTGAAATCTGCACACAGTATTGCTGACGGACACTTTAAAAGTTGTGCACCCTTTCTGCAAGCCTCATCTATATGCCAGCTGTAATTAGGTGCAGTGGCTATGCCAAAGCAGAAGTTCCAGAAGATTCCTACACTTTTAAACATTACCACCTCTGTGTTACTGACAGAGTGAGATGAGGATCATTAATTATAACTATATGAGGACTACAGGGAATGACGGAGAAAGAACACATGCCAGATCTGAAGTATGCAGCTCCCTTTGGAGTACATTTTTCCACAATAATTACATTAATTGCAATTAGCTTTCAACTTCTTCATAATTCTTCTGATTTGACACCGAAGGAAGCTTTTGGCTGGTATTCAACTATTTGCTACTCCCATTCAATGTCACTTTTATTCGCATCCCTTTTTTTTGCGTGGCTTTTTGGTTCTGAATCCATAGGTGTAGGTAATCATAAACTTTTAACTACGTTATTAAACTGCAGTGTACAGTCAGGAGCTAATCAGGCAAGCTCTACTTGAAGATATTTAGAATGATATCAATTATAACAAGTTGAGCTACAGAAATTTAGCAAGGCTACTTTGACAGCACCTTTCAAAGCTGTGACTTGTACCATTTCGAAGGACAAAGGCAGCATATGCAATTGCATAATCTGCAAGTTCTCCTCCAAGTTATGCATCATCCTGATTTGGAACTATATTGTCATTCCTTCACTGTTATTGGGCTGGAGTCTACAGCTCCCTTCCTAACAGGCGTCCCGATGCTCCGAGGAGTGTAGCACTTCAAGAAAGTAGCTCACTACCATCATCACCACATCCAGGGCAAGTAGAAGTGTGACACTCTTATCCCATGTACTGACAAAACAAAAGATTCAACCTGAAATAGCATTGAAATATAACTAATCCTGATTTGCTTTGAAAAATCTGATAACATGACGATGTGATTTTCACCTCTTCCTCATACGCTGTATAAAATCCCAAGGCATGCATGAGTATTAGTTTTACTAATCTCAAAGTTCTACGGAAATTAACTGCTCTTATTATGTTTGCAAGTTTTCAGACTGAGTGCTTATAGCATCCAGTGAATTATTTTTTGGTTCATCAATTTTTTTGGTCATCTATTTCTTTCCTTGGTTTTAGTGTTTCTTATGTAAGAGTACATTTAAATAAGAAACAGGAGGAAGCCAAGCAGCTGCTTGAGCCTGCTGTACCGTTTGATGCACTGACTGTTCTTAACTCCACTTTCCTATCTGCTCCCTTGAATTCTTAAGACATGAAAAATGTCACTTACAGTTTTGAATATGCTAAATAAGAGCAACTACATGTCACTGAGGTATGGAGTTCCAAAAAAATACACAGATCTTTAGTAAAGGAATTTCTTGGCATCTGAGTTTATTCTGAGGCTGTGCCCATATGTTCCAGATGTTTCAGCCACAGGACTGGCTGCTTTGAATGATCTCAAACCAAAGAAAGGAAACTTTCTTTTTTGGGACAGAGCACAATCCTTTTCTTCAAATAAGTCGTTTGATCTTTAATTTGTAGAAATATTTCCAAGTGATAAAATCTAACATTTTGGTAACCAATGGAAATTTTAATTAAAATGTTTTCTTTGTTAGAGAAAGGTGCTTTTCTCTAATTTTAAAGGAAATGAAAATAAAGACACAGCTACAAGCATATTGAGGATTTGCTGACTTGGCATTATTCAAATATCTTTTGACAAAAAAGATCGTTGTATGTTCAGATTTAATCAGAATTTTCCAAAGTTACTGTTAAGGATGTTCCAGATGTGGACACCTGTGCATTGGATATTTACATTACATTCAAAACAAATGAAAGACTAGACAATCAAGCTTGTCCTACCCTGACAACTTCTAATCTACAAACACTATCAAACTCATCTGTCTCCAGCTCTTCAACTAGGAGGAGGGCATTGAAATCAGGAAAAGCATTGTTGGTCAATGGTAACATCAGAATAAAATTTGGGAAATCTTTCTCTACTCTTCCTTCAGGTACCACAAATAAGTTGCATGAGACTATGTTAACTCTTACTTGCCCTTTATTGACATGACTTGGAGGTGCCGGTGTTGGACTGGGGCGGACAAAGTTAGAAGGCACACGACACCAGGTTATATTTCAACAGGTTTATTTGGAAGCACTAGCTTTTGGAGTGCCGCTCCTTTATCAGGTGATTATGGAAGTTAAGAGCATGCTCACAGAATTTATATCTCAAGGAGTCCATTGTCATGGAGATATGATACAGCAAGCAATCTTAAATTAAAACTTTCATCTTTTATAATTGGATATGCTGGTTTCTGTTCTTAACCTCCACAACCACCTGATGGATGAGGAGCAGCTCTCCAAAAGCTAGTGCTTCCAAATAAACCTGTTGGGCTATAACCTGGTGTCGTGTGATTTTTATTTGAATGTACTTTTCTACAACTTGCCTGATCATTCCTTTGCATAAAGTCAACCAGCTGGCTTTTCAACACTGAGAACAAATTCATGCTCAAGTTTTCCATGTTAAATGCTATCTACAGTGACTGTCTTTTGAATACATAAAGCTTTTTTGTTATCTAAAACTAGGCTGATGGAATCTGCCAAAAGAGATCCTGTCCAGTGGAATGTTCTCTGTTGTCCCCTCTAAACTACTGTTAAGTTTATTATAGTTTTGTCATTTCTCCCTGGAGCTATCCAGTTTATTGTGTCAGTTACAGATCTCTAAAGGAACAATTCAACCTGTCCAATCTGTCCATTTTTTCTCAAGTGCTGTGAACATGTTCTTCTCTGACATTGTCTGCCCAACTCTGATGAACTACATTGGCTCTTGGGTCATCACTGATGAAGGGCTTTTGCCCAAAATGTCGACTTTCCTGCTCCTCGGATGTTGCCTGATCTACTGTGCTTTTCCAACGCCACTCTAATCTTGGGTCATCACTACCTACAGCATAAAATTGCTTTTCATGTGTTTAAATTCCTCACTGCTTCAGTCCTTCCAGTCTTAAACCATTTGAGCTTCCCCAACACCCCTCTCCCCTCTTCCTCCCTTATTCCCTCTACCTACTCACTCACCAAGTTGTGCCTTCTTTCTTCTCTGTCCACTTGCTCTTTCATCCCCTACCCAACAATTCTTGTCTTACCTTCAGCTAGCAAGACTAGTATCTTGTAAGATTCATCTCATTAACTAGAGCTTGGTAAATGTCTATTTTCATATGTTCTTCTGTGAAGCACATGGAGCTGTTTTTCATTTGATAAAATAATGTTTATATACGGTCTAGATCCGAGCATTGCTGCAGCAGTAGTGAAGAGAGAAAACCAGAATTGACTTTCCTGGCTGAGGATCTTTAACAAGAAATGGAAATAGTTAGAGATGTAACAAACTTAAATGAAGCTTGGAGAGATGAGGAAATAATAAATAAACGTTGTCTGTAATAGCATGGAATGTAGGATGAAATTGCATCTAAAATGATGAAAACCGACAAAAAGGATGCTATAAGGGCAGTTACAGAAGCAAAGGAAAGATCTAAATTCGGTGTAAATGTGAACAGCAGAATCCGTAAAAACAAGCTGCTGGCTGAAAAAATCAGCAGCACTAGCAATGATATGAAATACTTGGACTCACAACTGAATTCAAAAAGTAGTAAAATCCCCAATGAAAAGATGAGGTGCTGTCCCTCAACAATCTGATGAGGTGCACTGGAACTGCAAAGATAGCCAAGGATGCAAATGTTACATCAAAGTCTGGCATAGATTTAAGGCTGAACAGAGGAAGTTGTTCTGGGAAACATTCACCTACTCTTTCATTTGACCTTGGTAATGTAGAGGAAATGCCTTTGTGACCCATTGGACATAAAAGTAAATCACTGAATTGAATACTGTTTGAAGCCCTGGAAAGTGTTTGGGTAGGGAAAGATTCAAAGGCAAGTTTTGCATTTACTCATTACTACTTTCTTAACTAGAGTTATTTTGCTTATTAATAAAATCTACTTGAATGAATTTTAACTTCTATTGAAATAATTGCAAATCAGTCGATCACTGGTTAAATGTGTAATTTGCTTCTGATTTCTAAGGGCATTTCCTGGTAATGTTGTCAACCAGTTGTGAAACCTGTCTGTTCAGTTGTGCTGGTGTCATCTGCAGGAATGAATCTTTGACTGCAGCGATTTGCTTTTGTTTCTTGGGTATATCCATATTTTAATTATGTAGTGTTAATTGCTAAATGAAATCTCATGTACTGTTCACCCTTACATTTTGTGGAAAGGAAAAGTTGTGATGCCTGTTGTGAAATATGGTTCAGAAAATTCTCTTGAAATTTTTTGCTACTCCTGTCTATTTTATGGCTACTTATGGTTGTTCTTACAAATTGACTTCCGTCAATTTAATCCTTATGGTCTTGCCATTAGTTTTCCTGAAAATTAAACATGCCATTTTGTCAAGGTGCACAAAACCATCCTGCTTTTAAAAAAAAAAGACTAATTCCATTCTAAGTGCAGGAGGTGAACCATTCACCAGTTTCCAAAAACTTCCACTAAGGCTTTTTACTGAATAACACATCAACTGTAAGGACGTAATTCATTTTTATATGCTATATCAACTACTTATGAAGTCACTATGATAAATTGTCATCATTCTGTTTGAGTTGAAGGCAGTTAAGGTGATTTTAAATGGATATTGTTCCTTTCATGATTCTGCATGTTGGGATAAAATGATTCTTTTTCTAACTACTTTCCTGCTTCATAGGCTTGCTGGATAGTGAGTGGTAGGGATATGTGTGGAGAGAATAGCGATGTGGGGTAGTATTCGAGAAAGTAGATGAGCTGATGAAGGGCTCTTGCCTGAACGGTCGATTTTCCTGCTCCTCGGATGCTGCCTGATCTGCTGTGCTTTTCCAGCACCGCTCTAATCTTGACTTTGGACTTGTCACTACATTGTACAAAACTTTTGCTCTTTGTTTTTCATATGATGGATAAAATTTTTGCACTGCCTTTCTGAATACTGAAGTGGAGTATTGAATTCTTGAAAAGAAATCCATTTTTGTGTTTAGATTTACTTATTCAAGGCACTTTCTTTAATTTCAGGTAGATGTAGAAGATTGCAGGCCACTGTTTACAGTCATGGTGTCATCGAGATGCACAGCACAGTAATTGACCCTTCAGTCCAATTCATCCATGCTGAACAGATATCCTGAATTAATCTAGTCCCATTTGCCAGCACTTGGCCCATATCCCTCTAAATGCTTCCTATTCATTTACTCATCCAGATGCCTTTTGCATGTTGTAATTGTACCAGCCTCCACCACTTCCTCTTCAACTCCTTCCATACAAGTACACCCTCTGTGTGAAAAAGTTGCCCCTTAGGTCTCTTTTATCTTTCCCCTCTCACCCTAAAACTATGCCCTGTAGTTCTGGACTCCTCACTGCAGGGAAAATATCTTGTCTATTTATCCTATTCATGCCCCTCATGATTTTATAAACCTCGTCAAGGTCACCCCTCAGCCTCTCCCTATAGCTCAAATCCTCCAATCGTGACAACATTGTTGTAAATCTTTTCTGAACCTTTTCAAATTTCACAACATTCTTCCTATTGTCGGGAGACAAGAATTGCACACAATATTCCAAAAGTGGTCTAACTAATGTCAGGGGAATACTTCCCAATGTCCTGGTCAATACTTATTCCCTGATGAGCCAAAAGAGATTAACTGTTTATGATCACATTGATGTTTGTGGGAAGAAGCAGCACAGAAATTGAATAATGTTTCAAAGTTTATAACAGTGACAGATGTCAAAACTGTCTCCTTGGCTGCAAAGCATGTTAGGATGTCCTGTGGTTGTGAAAGGCACAATGTTCTTGTCCATGTTTGCTTTCAGTGAATGTTAAACTTAGGCCTGAAGGCTTGCACATTCAGTAGAGTACAAGAGTACTTACTACTACTTACTTACAGTGTGGAAACGGGTCCTTTGGCCTAACAAGTCCACACCGACTCACTGAAGCGCAACCCACCCAGACCCATTCCCCTACATTTAACCCTTTACCTAACACACTACGGGCAATTTAACTTGGCCAATTCACCTAACCTGCACATTTTTGGACTGTGGGAGGAAACTGGAGCACCCGGAGCAAACCCATGCAGACACAGGGAGAATGTGCAAAGTCCACACAGAGAGTCGCCTGAGGCGGGAATTGAACCCGTGTCTCTGGTGCTGTGAGACAGCAGTGCTAGCCACTGTGCCACCATGCCACCCACTGTACAATAATTGCATATGCTAAATATGGAGTGTTGGACTTCTGGTATTCCTTGTTTACATTTTGAATAAACCACTATCTCTGGGAAATGCTGTGCTTTCTGTTTATGCTTATGTTAAGGCTATATTCTGATCAAGTAATATTTGACTCAAACTGTTAACTGTTTCGTCAGATGCTGCCTGATCTGTTGAGTATTTCCAGCACATCGTCTTATTTTAGTAACGAACATGTAGCTTTTCCCTGTGATTTGGCAGAGCACCCTCTTGTGGGCTTATTCATAAGTACAGCACCAGGAATCTGAATTACAGCAGGAATAAATAATTCGATTAATTTTTGATTCCAGTATTTCCATTAACTGTGCTGACATGAGGCAAATAGATTTTTAGAAGCACCTTTTAAAAATTAGTCATCCATGTTTGAGGTTGAGAGTACAAAATTTCAGATAATGAGTCTTTCGTTTGATATTCCTAGTTTTCAAAATATGAAGTAAATATCTTGTAAAGCTGTGATATGGAGAAAACTTCAAAAGGAATAAATAATGAATAAACTGCTGATATTAATGTTCTGTTCTGTGTGATTGGGGCTTTGAAGAAAAACCTGTGTGTAAGTTTATCAGTTGCAGATAATGCTATTGTGTTAATAATATCAGGTGGTCAGGTGCAGATTTTGGGAAAAAAAGAGATACTTGAGTAAAGTAAATGTCAATCAAAGATGGTATTTATTCACAATGATGGAGGATACATGTGAGGCTCTCACTCTTTTATATATCTGTACCTCATTCATGTCATTTTCCCTGTCATGGTGGATGTACCAAACATGCAACTATGGAAAATTCAGTTAAAAGATCTCTCGCATCTGGTTTTGTGAAAGGAATCAGGAAAACAATGTCATTTAGTCTTCACAAAACCTGAAATTTTCTAGTTTCTCATGATCATCCACTGGCATTGATAGTTTAGATTCTGGAGGATATTGCACTGGTACTGGAATGGATGTGCTGAAACCTTACCCCCATTTCTGTACGGAAATTACAGTCTTGATCTTTTGCGGTCAACTCTTGTGTAGAAACTACTGGAGTCACAGCACTCTAGGTGGAGTATGAGAGGTCATTAGATTTCTCTGTTTCTTTGTTTGACTTGCTACATATTGCACTATGCAGCTACTCAACATTCTCAATTTCTACATCCATCTTCATGTGACAGACGAGTGTTTTGGTCATGGGGTAGGATATTTCACTAGACATGCATCCTGAAGGCAGTGTTTGCTTCCCTTTCATTTTGTCTGCTTTATCATTAAGATGATGTGTGATGCAGCTTGATGGAAAAGTTATCACCATTCTGACTTATGATAAACTGCTCTTGGTTGTTAATGATTATACTACTCTGCTTCAAAGCAAGCTTACTTGTCATTGAAACATTTTCTTTGCCTGCTGTGACATATCTATTTGCAGTCTCAGAATATGGGAATATCTGGTGGAAAAGAAGCTACTCACCCACCCAAACACAATGTCCGATTTATTAAAGTTGATTTTGCAAGAGTTGTGCCTGTCTGCTTGTGGAGCTGCCTTTCAGAATATGAGTTTATTGGATGCTCCTCCCACTGAATCTGGAGGATGTACTGGACATGTTGCTGATGGAATTTCTCCATAACTCTAACGTGTTATTAATAATGAGAGTCTAGGTCTCACTGCAGAGTATAGTATCTAATGTTCATTCTAAGCTGTGTACCCAACCATTCCCATTGACTTCTGTTCCAGAAGCTGCTGCAGAGGTCTGTGCAACAGAAAGGAAATTATAGGAAACACTGGTTATGAGAACAATTGTATCAAATACTAGGTTCTTATTTACTTGCAAAGGTCTGTCTTGTATATAGTTTCATGTGGTGATAGGATAATTTTATGCTGATCAGTGATTAACAGTGAGTTGGGAGGGGTGGCTTTGGTTAATTTAAACCTGATTTCTACCATCGTCTTCCACAAGAGCAAGAGTCTTGCTCTGTTGAGTAACCTTTGTTTTTCCTTTTACACTGGCAGCTCAATAGATAAAAACCCTGAATTGGACCATGAGATAACTGTACATGAAAACTAAACATACTCATTTGGAATATTTTCTTATGTAAAGATACTAGCAGAAACGGATATAGTTTGATACACTGATATTCCAAAATGGGGAAGTGCTTATTTTGGTGTGTTTGCAGAAAGCATGGCACAATGCTAGATTTGTGGACAACTTCTACATGAAACTATAGGCATAACCTTTTCATGCAACCAAAATAAATCTGCAAAGTGGAAGTGAGGAAAAATCTGCAGTCAGCTGCTTGGACTCATGGACTGCTTTTCACCTTTATTACACTTAGTGACAGACAGTATTAGACTTTGTGCCACCTCATGCTCCCAAACATCCTGGGTCTTTGGCTATTTATTGCCAAAAGTCCTTTCTTTGGTGAAAGGGGATTTCTGATCCCAAATGTGATGTCTAGTCACAAGTTCCTTTGCTTTTGCACTTATTATTCAACGAATCCCAGCTGCTTGTTTCCTGCTCTCACTAATGATTGCTATGCTTTTCTTGTTCGAATTTTGGGTTCAGCCTTGTGTTATGTTTGAGAATGATCACTGCTATAATGGCCCAGAAATTGACAATCCCCCAGATAATGGCAAGTAGGAGGCAGAGTTTGGAAAATATTTCTGATCACTGACAATATGAAAACAAAATCTGCCATTCCCCAATTTTTCTCAAGTACTGGAGAAATATCTGTCCTATCCCACTCCGGCAGAAGTGGCACAATTCAAATACAAGGTGGATAGAGGAAACAATGTTTGAGATTGCCTTTCTGCTTTCACCTGAACTTTAGAAGATCATTATTTGGAAATAATGGTCGTTAAGGTTTACCTCTGAAGGTAAACTTGCAGGTTAAGTGAGTAGTTAGGAAGGCAAATGCAATGATGGCATTTGTTTTGAGAGGACTTGAACATAAAAGCAGGGATCTAATTGTGAGGCATTTTCAAGCTCTGATCAGATCACATTTGGAGCATTGTATGCATTTTTGGGCTCCATTTCTCAGGAAGGGTGTATTGGCTCTGGAATGTGTTCAGAGGGGGGTCATGAGAATTGTTCCAGGAATGAAAGGCCTAATGTATCAGGACTACACTTGATGTAGTTTAGAAGGATGAGAAGGGATCTCATTGAAACATACAGAATGCTGAATGGCCTGAACAGAGTGGATGTTGGGAAGATATTTCCATTGATAGGAGAGACTGGGACCTGAGGCATAGCCTTAAAGGGAAGACTTTTTAGCATGGAGATAAGGTGAAATTTCTTCAGCCAGATAGTGGTGAGTCAAGGGAATTCATTGACACAGAAGGCTGTGGAGGCCAAGTCATTGAGATGGAGATAGACAGGTTCTTAATGTCAAGGAGATCAAAGGTTGCAGGGAGAAAGTGGAAGAATGGGGTTGAGAAACTGATCAGCCTTGATTGAATGGCAGAGCAGACTCAATGGGCCGAATGGCCTAATTTCTGTTCCTATGTCTTCTGGTCTTATAGTCTTAAATAACATGGCATCCAGAGTACTTGAGCTTACTCGGCAAATATATTTTTGTTGTGCTGTTTTACATCAGAGGCCACATGCATGAGACAGTATTATAAGTTTAGGTCATTGTAATGCTGTTCAGCAGTTGCATATGAATTCAGCATGATAATTTTTGTAATTATATTGGCTTTACTGATGAGATATGATGGGTAATTAGTGGTAGCACTTGTCATTAAATTGCAAGTACCCCAGGGAGATAATTTCTTCCAAGTACAGAGAGGCAACATAACTAATCTCACAGTCCGACTTTATCACAAAGTAAATAAATCATAACATGGATCACATTGTATTACTTTGCATTTGAATACTTGAATATTTTTAAGCCAAAGCAAAAGTGTTCTGAGAGGAAAAATACTCTTGAAATCTGTGATGTGAGAATTAGATGTTTAATTTATGGTTACAGTTTAGGTTATATGCCTTTGTTTTTGGGTAAATGGGCAGTTTAGAATTTGCATTTGTTCTAAAATATGTAAAATGTATGAACGTGAGAATATATAATTATTTTTCCAGGGTTTCAACGCTTTTGAATCATTGTGAAACTGCCAATGTGGAAATGTTCATCCTTTTCATGTTGGATGTTGAAAGAATTCTAAGTTGCTGTTGTTGAAAACTATCAGGATCATAGTCATTTTTTAAAGCATGTTTTGAATCTATTTGAACATAAATCTTGATAAAGTTCCTATTGTTTCTTTTGAAAAGATAGTTAAGAGTTGAAGATGTTTTAATCCCAAATTGTAATACCAGTTCTGGATTTGCCCATTGTTTTAGCCCTATTCAGCCAAATAGATTTTGGTCCAAAAACTGTTTTACAATAATTCCCTTCAGAAAGATAACGTGATAGCAATTGAGTGAAATTTTAGAATGGGGGTAATTATTTGATCTTCTTTCAGTGGCATGAAGTGTCATCATTGATTTTCCATCTTTTGGGTTATGCTTTTCTATATTGCTGTTTCTCTTGTCTTTTTTAAATCGAGGAAGAAAATATTAATATGTCCAGTAAATATCCACAATATTAACAATAAGCCAGTCGTGTGCATGAGACCTGGTGAAAGAAGTAAAATCAAGTTTTACAGGGAAATAATCTAATTTATGAGACGTTCCAACATGAACTTGCTGCTACAAAATAAATTTACAAGTAGCCACTATGAGGATCAAATTTGATTCACTTTTACTTGAGCTGATATATATTTTACAGTGCTAACTATATTGAGAACAAGTTGTTTTGATTATTAGTTTTATCTTCTACATTTGTACATCATGATTTGCATTATGGCAACTCTTGTTCAATCAGATCTAACATTGCCTCTTTCGAACTTCAACACAAACTTGGGGCATAACTTGCTTGGTGCGTTTTTAATGGCAATGTCTCAAACATTCAGCGTTCACTTGTCAACCAGCACCCTTTTCCTGTACAGTATAACTTGTTAATACCAGAGGATTTGGGTATTCATGCATTGGGCATTCTTGCATACTATTCTCAAAAGCTGCAAGGAAATGCCCGTGAGCTACAGACTGGTCAGTCTTGTCTGTGGTGGGTAAGTTGTTTGAGGTAATTCTGAAAGACAGGATCTACAGGCATGTTCTGGATTAGTGGTGCTGGAAGAGCACAGCAGTTCAGGCAGCATCCAAGTAGCTTCGAAATCGACGTTTCGGGCAAAAGCCCTTCGAAGGGCTTTTGCCCGAAACGTCGATTTCGAAGCTACTTGGATGCTGCCTGAACTGTTGTGCTCTTCCAGCACCACTAATCCAGAATCTGGTTTCCAGCATCTGCAGTCATTGTTTTTACCTCTGCCTCTCCACATGCCTGTAATGTCTCATTAGGGATAGCCAGCATGGCTTTGAGAGTGGGAAATCATGTCTCTCAAGTTTGATTGAGTTTTTTGAAGGGGTGACCAAGAAAATAGATGAGGGCAGTGTGGTAGATGTCCAAATGGACTTTAACAAGGCCTTTTGACAAGGTACCGCATAGTGGATTGTTGAGTAAGGTTAAATCTCATGGGATCCAGGGAGACCTAGCTAATTGGATACAAAAGTGGCTTGAAGATAGAAGACAGATGGTGGAGGGTTGTTTTTCCAAACTGGAGGCCTGTGACCAGCGATGTGTTACAGGGATCTGTACTGGGTCCACTGCTACTAATATTTATATGAATGGTTTGGATGAGAATTTAGAGGGTTTGGCTTATAAGTTTGTGGATGACACTAAGATCAGTGGTGTAGCGGACATTGAAGAAGGCTATCTGAGAATACAGTGAGATCTTGTTCAACTGGGCCAATGGGCTGAGGAACAGTAGATTAAGCTAAACTTGGAAAATGCAGGGTGTTGCATTTTGGCCGTTCAAACCCGGGCAGGATCTACATGATCAATTAGGAGGGTCCTGTCGAATGTTATAGAACAAAGAGATCTAGGGGTATAGGTTCATAGCTCCTTGGGTGTGAGTCAGAGATAGACAGGGTGGTGAAGGCGGCTTTTGGCATGTTTGCTTTCATTGGTTAGAGCACTGAGTGCAGGAGTTTAGATGTCTTGTTGCAGTGCTGATGACATTGGTAAAGCTACATTTGGAGGACTGTGTGCAGTTCTGGTCGGCCTACCATAGAAAGGATATTATTAAACTAGAAAGAGTGCAGAAAATATTTACTAGGCTGCTATGTGGACTGGAAAGTTTGAGTTATAAGGATGTCCCTGATAAAGAGTTTATTCTCGAAACATCAACTTTCCTGCTCCTCAGATGCTGCCTGACCAGCTTTGCTTTTCCAGCGCCACACTTTTTGACTCTGATCTCCAGCATTTGTAGTTCTCACTTTCTCCTATTATCACATTATATGGGTTGCTTACAATACAACACAATCATTACCTTCTACTTTTAACCCTTATTGGCACTTACTTGGCTTTCCTTCTGTCTGACCTGCTGTCTACCATCTCTTTGTTTACCTACATAGTTCTCTGTCTCTTTTTGGACTCCTCCTCCAGCTATCCACTCCCCTCTCCCCACACTTCATCTTCAGCATAAATACCACATTTTACAATCTGCCAACAGTGCTAAAGAAGAGTCACCAGACTTGAAATGTTAACTCTGCTTTTCCCACAGATACAGCCAGACCTGCTGAGTTTCACCAGCAATTTCAGTTTTTGTTTCAAATCTCCAACTCCCACGATTGTTTGTTTTACTGATGTTCTGAATGGATACTTCAGGAACTGCAACTTAGGCTCATGGTTTTCTTTCCTTAGTATAGAGATGTTACACGAGCAGATATGGGCTTGATGTTGCTTTTGAATATTTTTCATCCAACCTATGTTGTTTTAGGCTTGTTGAGTCTGACTGACTTGGAAACTAATTTCCGAGTTATTGTATTTTTACAAACCTGGAGCTTTTGTCCTTTTTCAATCTTGAAACAGCATAGTGGTCCCATCACCACCAAGTGACCATCTCTGGACAGCACCACCAGCTAACAGCATTCAATGACATGGAAGTGTGCATGCAACCAAGAGGAGAGCTGTAGATTGGAATAGGGCAAATGGAAAATTGGGAGTTAGGAGGCATGAGCTCGAGATTGAGGAGTGGAGGAAGGTGTAACAGAATAGAGCTTGGGAACTTTGGGCTCATGTGAGGGACTGGAATTGGGAATCAAATTCTGGGGCAGTGGTAGTGATGCCAAAGAAGAGGTCAACTCATGAAAGACTGAAATCTGGAGATGAGATTGTCAACAAATAATGAAAGATTTTTTTACTGTTCACATGGAACAAAGGTGCTGAGGTAGGATTCTCACTGAGCATGGGGAATTGCATGTTGTATTTTTTCATTTTAAATGCCAACTGTCACTGTTCTTATAGAGCTGGGAGAGTTGGAGAGAAGTGTGTGGTACAAGCCACAAGCTGTAGCCCTGCTCGCTCAACTCCTATCTTAGTGTAACTAAACCCTGATCTAAACTCTTGAGCTGTTTGCTTGGGATCTTGCAAATTTCATAACTTGCACCTGTGTCTCATCAAAAATGAAGCGTAAAGGCCAACTTTAATATGAAGGAGATCTAAGGGTTCTTACCAAAGCACTTTACACTAAAGCTTGGTTTTAGACCTGCTCTCAATGCTGAGAGATGGATAGAGTAAAACGTTAGTTAGTTTGTGGAACTGCTGTGAAGTCGGGAAAGGTACTCATTACCAAAGTTTTAAAACCGCTTCAGTGCCTGTTGACATCACTGATTGGGCTATGGTTTGTGTTTGACACATGCTGCATCCTAATCGTTCCTGCACCTTGCAGAAGAGACTTGCTACAGGTGCAGGAACATGCTTTTATTATGAAAACTGACTTTTTAATAGTGGTTTTAGAATCTGCTGAGTAAAAACTTCATTTGAACTTATTTTAAAAGGAGACCAAAGCTGGATTCTATTGACTTGACCACATAGCCACCGAAGGCTACACAACTCTATCCTCTACAATGTAGCATGGATCGACCTATCTACAAAACCCAAAAAAGACAATGACCTTGAGGAATATAAATGAACCACATTGTCTGTCCCATTAGCAAAGTGTCCAGATTCTCATCTGGGCACTCAACTGGATTGAGGCAAATCATAAGATAGAATTATTGGTGAAAGAGACTGAAAGAGGGATTATCAAACATAATCAAATCAAACCATATTATATTGGTCGTGGTCTTTTTTGGATTCCAGTGCATTTAGACAAACTCATTTGACAAATCAGCCTATTGTGTTCTCCACAGAACAAGCCCAAAAACCAAAATGCTGAAAGAAAAATAAGCTGAGTGAATTCTTTCCTCTTCCTCTCTCACTGATGCTCTGTTTCTCTCCATGTCTCTCTCTCTGCTTCTAAGATATTGAATGCTGTCAGCTGATTATGACTGAATGAGGTGTCATGGGAAGTTTTCTGAAACAGATCAACCCATGCCAACAGTCTGTAGAAGACCAGATAAATCATCCCCCTGCATTTTTAAATTACCTCAACGCTAGAAGCATCAGTTCCTCCAAGGGAATGTAACAAGATTGCTGAAGCCGACCAAGTCACCAACTCGCACAAACTGTATACCCTGTTTAATTTTATTGGACTCTAAATGGTTTAAGCTATCCTGTGTCACTCCAGTTGATTTGAGAATATGTGTAAACTTTGTGTATATGTGTCTGAAGGGTGCAGTGCTTGGTTCTGGATGTAGGTTTGCTTGCTGAGCTGGAAGGTTCGTTTGAAAATGAACCTTCTAGCTCAGTAAACAAACCTACATTCTGAACCTCAACATGAGCTACAAACCTTCTCAAAACTTGCTAACTGAGCTTAGTATTTTACTTATCCAGATTAAGCACAATATGAACTATCTTAGCTTCTTCTGTTTAAACTCAAGAAAACTAGTCTGAATGTAACTTGCATGATCACAGTGCATAAGCAGTTTGCCACTCACTGTATTGGCAAATATATGCTTAACTCAGAACCTGTTGGAGAATGTTTTTTTATGAAATGTTAAATTGCAAAAAGAATCAAACCACTCTCTTAATACACAATGAGGACTAGATTAGCAAATACAAATATGGATCCATTACAGACAGACGAGAATTTATAATTAGATATGAATAAGTTGCAGAGGAGCGATATAATATGTTATAAGGCACAAGAAGTCATCTTGAAATAATTAAGATCCCTTTTGAGAATGTGAATCTGGAAGAAATTATCATCATCAAAGCAGTAGTATTGCAGAAACTGATGGGATTGAAAGTTAACAAATGTCTTTCGCCCTAAAGTATTGCAAAATATGTGTAGAGATACTGGGTGCATAATAAATTGCACACTCGAATTGTATGAAAAAGGTCAAATTGTATCTGTGTCCAAATACTTTTTGTTGAGAGTAACCTACTAGTGCCAGAATATTTAATGAGGCCCACCATCTAAAATGTGTTTGACATTTTTGATGAAGCACAACTTTAAGTCTTATGACACAAACTTTATTTCCTTTGAGAATAACTTCATATCTTAATGGTAATGTGTAATCTATATTCGTACATAACTATATTACCATTACAATGCATTTTCTATTGTTACCACATTGAATGTAGTCATTGTGAGTTTTGAAAGCTTTTCTGAATTGAAAATTGGCTGGAATATCTGACATGTAGTTCAGTCGTAGACAGAACACTTTGCTCGAGGTAAAGTACAGTTGATAAACTGTAATCACTTACACAGATTTCTGTACATTGTTCAGTGCCACTAGTGGCTGTGTGTCCACTTGGAGAGCTTTATTCAGTGTGTCTGTAAGAGAGCGAGCCTTCCACAGGCCCATTAGGCACACAGTACAAATCAAGGCAGGGGATAACAGCCTTTTAATAGCAGCAGCCTAACTGTTAAATGGAGTGGAGAAAATAAAATCAACATCATTTGGATTGGTGTTGGATCATGTAGTGAAACCTTTGTGCTGCTGCTGTGATTTGTCTTGCTGACAGAGGCCCTTAATCACTCAGATTGTACTTGCACTGTCAGCATTCTTGTGTTCAGTAACGAAGTCTCCTGACCTAACGTTTTAAGTTTTCTAATGATACATTGCCTGCACAGAATGAGAGTTTGTGTTTGTCATCAAAAATCTAGGTTTTAAAAAATGATTTTGAAATATTGGGTTAAATCTTTTGGTTATTAAGATTTTCCCATATCTTAAAACAAATTAAGTAACAACTCAGTCTGCATGAATGCAACACCAAAACTATCGAAATAGCTTCACAAAGATAGGGGTTTTTCTTTGCCATCCTAATATTTTGTTACAGCTAACCCATGGGTTATTAAATCAATAATTGCATACAAAACCATTTTCTCATCCATCACAAATATTTTTATCTTATGCTCCTCACTTTTATAGATTGGATTAATAAAACTTATTTTTCACAAGGAGCAAGAAGTTTCAAATTCAAAGATAATGCAAGGTTGGATCCACTGCTGACCGTCATTCCCACACTTGAAGAACATAAGATATTGGAGGAGGAAGGCCCCATTGAGTGTGATCATGGCTCATCTATGGTCTGAACTTGACTTCCTGCTCGATCCTGAAGTTCTTCGGTTTCCTTGAAGTCCAAAAATGTTTCAATTTTAGCTTTGAATATTCATTGACTGAGCCGCCATAGCCCTCTTGGGAAAGAATTTCAAGGATTCATAACCCTCTGAAAAAAGAAATTTATCCTGACCTTAATTCTTAATATATGCATATGTGAAATAAGAGCAATAAGAGTAGTCCATTCAGTCTTTTGGGTGCAGTCTGCATTTAACAAAATGATGGCTGATGTGAAGCTTGAAAGGATTCAGAAAAGATTTACAAGGATGTTGCCAGAGTTGGAAGATTTGAGCTATAGGGAGAGGCTGAACAGGCTGGGGCTGCTTTCCCGGGAGCGTGGGAGGTTGAGGGGTGACCTTTTAGAGGTTTACAAAATAATGAGGGGCATGGATAGGGTAAATAGACAAAGTATTTTCCCTGGGGTTGGGGTGTTCAGACTAGAGGGTATAGGTTTAGGGTGAGAGGGGAAAGATATAAAAGAGACCTACGGGGCTACATTTTCAGACAGGGTGGTACGTGTATGGAATGAGCTGCCAGCGGAAGTGGTGGAGGCTGGTACAATTGCAACATTTAAGCAGCATTTGGAAGGGTTTGGAGGGATATAGGCCAGGTGCTGGCAGGTGTGACTAGATTTGGTTGGGAAATCTGGTCGGCATGGACGGGTTGGACCAGAGGGTCTGTTTCCATTTTGTACATCTCTATGACTTATTCCACTTAATTCCTTAATTCCACTGTCCTGCCTGCCTCCATAAACATTTACTCCTTTATCAATCAGAAATCTGTCCAAGTGCTTTATTCTGAAATTGAAACCCCCTAGTTTCAGGCAGGGCCTTCGGCCATGGCAAACAGTATCTCCCCTGAGGAGACTTGTTAATATTTTATGTGGTGCAATGAGATCACCTCTTGTGCTTCTAAACCCCTGGATGGTATGCATGTTATGGTCTCAATGTTCCTTCAAAAATGTATTGCCTCACATTTTCTGCATTAAACTTAATTTCCTTTGTCTCCCACCAGTAAGTCTGTGTCCACTTAAATTGTATTACTGTCTTTTATTTTACTGTTACTATCCTTCCAAGTTTTGTGTATCTACAAAATTTATCTTCACCCCTGTGGCCCAAGTCTAATGTGTATCAAAAACAGCAAGGGTCCTAATACTGAATTACGTAGATATCTAGCTCTAATCTGAAAAATAGCCATTCATCAGCACTCTATTTGTTTCTGGTTGCCAAATTTGTATCCATGCTGCTACTACCAGTTTTATCCCATGGGGTTTAATTTTGCTAACAAACCTATTATGTAGTTGTTTATCAAATATCTTTTTAAAGTCTGTAAGCCAACTGCTGCCCTCATGAAAATAACAACCAAGTTAATCAAGTATGATTTCTCCTTGACGAATCCATTCTAGCTTTAAATTATTCAGTTCTGTTTGTCTAAGTACCAGTAATTTTCTCCCTTTTTCTATTTTTAAAAAGCTTTCCCACTGTTGACGTCAAACCGACTGACTGTTAATTGCCAAATTTATCCTCTATTTCTTTTGAACAGTGGTTTAATATTTGTAATCATTCAACCCTTTGATTCCTTATAAATACAGGAATCAATGATAATGTCCAGTACCTCCACAGTTTCTACCTTGTATCATACGCAACCCGAGGTGAATGACATCCAAATCAACTTTTACTTGCCCTGGTAATTTCTTAGCAATCAGACTACCCAAACAACAACCAGTCTTGGATGAGCAGAACACTTCTCCAAAGGTGTCTTGTGAAACCGGAAGTCATTCTCTTCAGCCCTGGCCACAATTGCTGTACACTAGCTTATATGTCTGTGTGTGTGTGTGTGTGTCTCTGTCTCTCCCCCTCTCTCTCTTCCCCTCTCTCTCTTCCTTCCTCTCTCTCTCTCTCTCTCTCTCTCTCTCCCCCCTCTCTCTCCCCCCCTCTCTCTCTCTCCCCCTCTGTCTCTCTCTCCCCCTCTGTCTCTCTCTCCCCCTCTGTCTCTCTCTCTCTCTGTCTCTCTCTTTCTCTCTGTCTCTGTCTCTCTAACTTCAGACACAATATATCTCTTTATGTCATAACTGGCATTACATTTTGTTAATTGATCATCTCTTTGCTTGGTGACCTACATTGGCCCCTTATAGAGTAAAACCTTAATTAAATGGTTTCTTATTAAATCTCTCCATAGCTTTATCCGATTGGCCATCTTTACTTCAGCTGCTGAGGCACTAAGGCCTAGAATTCCCTCCTGAAATCCCTCTGCCTCTCTACCTCTAACTGCATCACTCCAACACACTTCTCAAAACCTATATTTTGACCAAACACTGAAAACATATGAATTTAGTTTGGTGTCAAATTCTGTTTTATGTTGCTGTGAAGCACCCTGGGATATTGTCCTTATAACTATGTAGTTTTATAGCTTGAAGAAAACTGCTGTACACAACCAATATAATTACTGTCACAAGATTGATAGTAGATACCTAAAATACTGCTGTGATCCAGATGGTAGTTTGGTACGTTTAAAAATACGTCAGTTATGCATATTAACATGTTGTTCAATTTGCAGTGCTGTTGACATGAGGTTTAGAAGTGCCTGTTGCATAAGGTTTTAAGCATGTTTATCTCTCATTCAGGGAATCTCTTATTCAAGGAACAATTGAGGTACACAGGGGATTACATGATCATATTCCAAAGATCTCAGCAATGCAAGAGTTACTAGGGACTGTGCAGCATTTGATTTATCTTCCTACTACATTTTAGTTTGCTTCCTCAACAACTATTCACTCATATCTTTGAGGCTATTTACATGTTTTTCAACAATACGCTGTAAAAGGTCAAGCCAAAGCTTCACTTTACATTTTAGGATTTGGGCTTTGGATTGGTTTGTATCAATGTAACTGCAAATCTAGTTGATTTCTTTTCAAGCATCGCTATGATAGTTAACAGGGACTTCAGAAAGTGTAGAAGAGCAGCAAAAATGAAAGTGCATGGTATTGAGCATAGCTGTGTGAAATAAGTTGCAAGTAGTGAGGAAATATGAGGCACAGAGTAAGGATCAGGAAAATGTGGCTGGTAGCTTTCTCTACAATTGAAATAGGATATATGCTTATGTTAATTAGTTGCGCGACAATTGAAATGGACAATTGGAATCATGCTAAGCTGTGTTGATGGAGCTAGCATTTTACAGAAGATTTTAGACTGAACTTGTAAAAGCTTTGATGTTCAATATGGGGATGCATGTATTTAAGAAACTCAAATCTGAATTTTTTCTTTTAACAGCGCGCGACAAGTGCATAGTGAATGTGCACACATTGCTCGTTAAAAACCCTAGTGTGCAGCTCCGAAAATTAATCAGAAAGGTGCACTCAGTTCTCAGAGTTAGGACTATAAAGGTAAGGAACTGATGATATGCCCATTGAACAGCGACCTGATGAGACGCTTTTTGGACTATTGGGATCAATTTTGACCAGCAGTCGTCAAGAAAGATATCATGACCTTGAAGGGGGGAATACACAACATTTTGAGGATTTCTGCAACCAAGATAGAATCTTTGATACAAGTGCTCTTGACACCATCTAGCAATGCGCGATCTTTCACCGCCTCAGAACTCCTCTAACTGGCTGTTAGGTCGAGAAAGGCATTCAACAACTGAGAACAATGCCTCAGCCCCAGTAGACTCCCTACTGAAGTCCTAAAATGTGGTGGAGAGGCTCTCAACCCAAATCCAGTTCCTCATTGCCCTTGTCCGGAAGAAAGAGAATGCCAGGAATAAGGCACTCTAATTGTGACTATCTTTAACAAAGGAGATAGGTACAACTCTGAAACCTTAGGGAGATCTCCCTACTGTCCACCACAGGAAAAGTCATCCTGAGAATCCTCCTCAAGTGCTACTTACCAGTAGCTGAAAAACACTGCCTCAAGTCTCTCAGCAGCTTCTGCCCATCAAGACGTGAATGATTTTCAGTGTACTCCAAGAAAATTGCAGGGAACAACACCAACCTCTGTACATGGTTTCACAAAGATTCTGTTTATCTTGAGGGATTGTGAATATCCTCCTCAAACTCGGCTGCCCACAAAAGCTTGTCATGATTCTCTGCCTGAGTCACTCCACCCCATCTCCGCTAAGTGCCTTGCTAGAGCGCAACTAATCTACGGGATGAGAAGGAAACTGTTTAACCTTTGCCTCCAGGCCAGAACCAAGACCATCCCAAGTTTTGTCATCAATCTGCAGCATGAGGACGACTTCTGCGTATGCATACTCTAAGCGGTTGAGCTACAAGCGAATCATTGTTATCAACAGCAGCATCCTTTCCCAGGCTGATATTCCCAGCATTGAGGTACTCATCACACGTGACTAGCTGCGACGGGCGGGCCACATTGTCCACATGCCTGACCTAAGACCCTAAACAAGAAGTCCTCAATGACAATCACTAGGAGGGCAGAGGAAATGCAAAAATGGGACCCTGCAAATGTCCCGAAATAAATGCAACATCTCCACTGACAACATTGGAATTACTTGGCTTTGAATGCACAAATTGGAAAATAAAAGCATCCGCAAAAGTTCCCATCAGTTTGAATCTCATGGAGAAGAGCATGTGGAGGGCAAGAATGGGTAGATTCCAGAATGTCCCATCTATCTGCCTCAGCAAGCACTGTGGCAACGTCTGTGGCACAAGGATTGGATCACACAGCCACCTGAGCACTCTTTCCCCGCCATGTCCCCAACCATCACCAGCACCAATAATGTACAAACAAGTCATCCTCAACCCTGAAGGACTGCTGAAGAAGATTTTGTTTAATTAATTTTGTTCTTTGATTAAAATGCATCAATGACCTTGTGTAACTAAGTTCAATGACTCATCACCACAGCAACCAAATTACAAATATAATTCATATAGTTTTTCAAACTAGGTTTCACTCGAAGTTCAGCCTTATCCAATATTGCCATCATCTGGATTCATAACAGTACTTTTGCTACCGTTACAGGAAACATGGATTGCATTCTCCTAAAGTTTAGAATGTGGTTAAGCGGTCTAATTGAGGTGTAACATTATAAAGAGTTTGAAAGGACAAATACCACTGGTGGTGGCATCCAGTTCAAAAGAATATACTAAAACCAGTACTGACATGTGACATTTTTGAATGTTTATTAATATAACATACATTAATAGCCACTCACTGAAGATGAGAAATCCTGAGCAGCAAGAATATTTTACTTTTTGTTTACCCATTGTATTCTCATTCATCTTGTCTCTGGATAATCAAACTTAGTGCAGGTGCGTATACAGTAGATGAGCCAGATTTAGGAGATGCTCCAAATCAGTGTATTGATATTTAATGGTCTAGTGTTTCAGTATGAAGCTGAGCAATTTTATTTCACAACTGTGCTTAAGGGTTATGGCAAAGACTTTTGAGATCCTTTCTCTTGATTAAAGGGACAATAGCTGTTGAAGCCATCTGCATCTAAACTGCAAAACATGGCCGTTTGCTGCTTTTTCTTGCCAGTTTATTTGTTCACAGGATGTGGGCATCATCAGCTAAACCAGCATGTGTTATCCTTCCCCAAATTGCATTTGAGTAGCTTGTCGTGTTACAGTTAACTGCATTACTTGAATTAAGTAATTTTTAATTATTTGAATGGAATGCTTTTTTAGCGACTGCACCTTGAGGTGGATGCTTTAATTTTCGGACGCATTGTGAAACATAAAAGGCATGCAGTGCTCCTATAATTTACGTTCTTAATAACTTTTTTTAAATCCACTTGCAGAAGGAGAGGTGGAAAATTTTGATGTTTCCAGTCTGCCTGATGAAGTGCTGCAAAACATTGAAGCTGATAGTTTCTGGTGCATGAGCAAATTACTTGATGGCATTCAGGTAAATTGATTCTTTGTATGCTGTACTTATAGGAGAAATCTGATTAATATACTGCTGATATCTGATTAATAATATATAAATGTCGTGGAGATGACAGGAAATGTGCAAAAATTGACAAGTCCTAGCACCTTACATTCATTTGCCACATGGTAATGAGGAGTATGATATGTTTGGTTTTCTGTGTAGAAATTCATGTTACTTTTATTAGAATACTGAAACAGACTCGTCACCTCTCTCTGCACCTTTGAGAATGTTTGAAATATTTTTCAGAAGCACTGTTCAAAAAGTATCTATGAACTTAATTGATTGAGATTATGACTATGCTTAATCTTAACCAAGCCTACATGCATTTATGCTTTGAAGGCAAATGAATTTGCAGTATGTAGAAGTTGAGTGTAGCTATTCAAGGTATCAAGAGAATCACTTTTGCAGTTATATTTGTTTCTGAGAATTTTGACTCCAGAAATTTAATCCTGCATTTCAATAATTTTTAGAAAGAACGTAGGAGCAGGGAATATACAATTGGGCAAAAGCTGTCTGTTTCTGCCCACATTACTGATGCTAGTTTCGGGCTAGTTCAGTTGTTTGCTACATAGTGTCCCCTTACGAATTATTAAGTTTTCTTTTTGTAAGAATCTACCAATTCACCTGTGTTCCATGTTCTGCCAATGCAGGAAATTGCCCATGTAGGCTAAAGTTCCTGGACTGGGAGGAAGGGTGTGGAACGCCTTGCCTGTAACAGTAGTAGACTCACCTTTCAGGGCATTTAAATAGTCATTGGGTAAACATATGGATGATAATGGAATAGCGTAGGTTAGATGGGCTTCAGATTGGTTTCAAAGGTGGGCGCAACATTGAGGGCCAAAGGGCTTTTACTGCACTGCAGTATTCTATGTTCTAAGAGTTCCTGTGGCTGTCACAAGCTATCCAGAAACTTAACCGGATTGTCTCTTAAGCGCACTTTCATATATATATATCGTTTGAATTAAGACTTGCGTAACAATCTATGATTGATAACTTGTTTGTATTGCATGTGTATGCTACTTCTGATTATCATTGGAAAATATCTAAATTCTGATTCAATCAACCTACTCCAAGATATTAGTACACAAGTCGAGAGCAGGTGGGACTCAAACCCAATGTTTAAGGTTGTTGCCGAGAAGTGAGCTGACGACTTGGGGAATAGCACTTAATATTTTGACTTATTAGCCAAAGAAGATCTTTGCTGGATCAGATTTCAAACAAAGATTCCACCTGGCTTTCTATGGTAGATTAAAGTAACAGTTACACTAAAAATGGTCCTACAGATTTGTTTACCCAACTTTCTCTCCATTTCCTGACTTTTTGAATTCCTTGAATTTTGTCCTCAATTTTGTGTTTCTCAATCATCCCACCAATTTGGGTTGCAACTCTAAACTGCAACCTTGTAGAAATCTGAGAAGTAAATGGGAAATTCAGAATCAGCATTAAAAACCCTTAATACCCCCAAGTTTCTTTCTCGCTTTCATTTTGGTTGTTGCATTAAATTCAACTGTATTTTGCACCATTTTTATTTATGTACAGGAGGCTGGATATCAAGTATGTAGTATTAGATTTTACTTTGATCAAGAAAGTATTCTCATTTCATTTGCAAATTGTTTATTTTTCTCTACAGTAAAATGTTAAATAATTACCATCTAATGACGTTTCATGTTAGCTAGCTAAATAAGCAGTGAAATTAGCAAATAAAGCTCATTGTATTTTGGTCTATTCTCTTCTATTTGATGAGTATATCTTTGAGATAATTTTTCTAGTTTGTCAGCATGCTGATTACTTCATATTTGTTGCATTGTGGCTGACAGTCCTCTAGCTGTATCACTTGAGTGATTTTCCCTAGGTCTTGTTTGTGATGCTACTAAATTTGTGAAAAACACATCACAATAGTTGAGCTGTGATTTAGAGGTTCTCTTGTCCTATTTCTCCCTTTCCCTAGACCCTACTCCCTTATAAAATGTCCAGGAAGACTTGAAGCTCAAGTCAGTGACCAAATCTGTTCACATTTGATTGCTGAATTATCAGTTGTTTCTACATGTAGATTTTATTTGTGGCAAATTAATAGCATACTCCTGTTTCAGTCATCAGATCCCAGGTTCAAATACAAAAGTCAAGGATGATGGACGGAAGACAGTCAGTTGGGGAATATTGCCCTGTCAGAGATGCTGTGTTGTGAAGTTCAGTCAGGTGGATGTAAAAGATCTGAATATGCTATTTTGAAGATGAACACATGTTATCCACAGTTTACTGCTCAGTTTATCCCCTGATCAACATCACAAATAAATCAGATTATTGTCAGTTTGCTGTTTGTGGGAGTTTTCTGAGCCCATAATGTTTCCCATGTTGCAAGTAGTTATTTTGACATGTAGTTCATTGGCTGTGAAGTAATTTGTGATTTCCAGTGGTTAGAACCATAAAAAAATGACAGCACAGAAAGGAGGCAGTTTGGTCCATCATTTCTGTATTCAAAGTAAATTAACTGCCCATCTTAATACCACTTAGCAGCACCTGGTTCACAGCCTTAAAGGTTATGAAGTTTTAGTTGCAGTTATAGGTTCCTTTTAATGAGTTGAGGGTTTCTGCCTCAGTCACCAAACTGGGCAGTGAATTCTTAATACCCACCATCATTTGTGCGAAACAGTTTTTGCTTAAATTTTCTCTAATCCTTCGACCAATCATCATAAATATGTGCCTTCTGCTAATAGACCACTCCATGAAGGGAAGCAGATTTTCCTTCTCTACTCTATCCAAACCCCTTGTTATTTTATACACCTCAATTAAGTCACTGCTCAGTATCCTCTGTTCCAAGGAAAACAATCCTAGCCTATCCAATTTTTCCTCATGCCTTTAGTTTTCAAGCCCTGACAACATGTTAGTAAATCTCCTGTGTACAATCTCTTGAGCAATTATGTCCTTTCTGTAATGTGGTTTTGAACAGGAATATATGAATACACATTTTCTTTTACAAATACCTACATACCCTCTTATTGTAGTTAATGTAATGTATTCACAATTTGGTTCTGAATAGAAAGAATACTTGTCTTAAAGGAACATTGATGGCTTGGCTGCTATCCATCAGGCAATCCATGCATTTAAATTTTCTGTGATTGACAGCTTCATTTAATTAAAATTAAAACTTCCGTAGTTTCAGTCAGTGCAAGAGAGAGAAATGGCTTCACCAGGCAAAAGTAGTTGCTTTAACTGTTTTGGTTCATGGGACAGCAAATGATTTTTGTCTCGTACAGTGTTGTAGAGCATCTAGCTTGAATAATATCTTCTCCAACTGTATTTATATTATGCATAGAGTCATATAGCACGGAAATAGACCCTTTGGTCCAACCAGTCCATGCTGACCATAATCCCAAACTAAACTCGTCCCACCTACCTGTTCTTGGCCCCTACCCCTCCCCTTATCCAAATATCTTTTAAACATTATAATTTTAGTCGCTTTGACCACTTTCTCAAAGTTCATCCCACACACGAACCACCCTCTGTGTAAAGACATTTAAATCTCTCTCATTTCACCTTCGAAATGTGCCCCCTAATCTTGAAATCCTCCATCCAAGGAAAAAGACAACTGCCATTAACTCTTACCTATATTCATTATTATTTTATAAAATTGTATCGGGTTGCCTCTCAACCTCCTACCTCCAGTGAAAAAGGTCCCAGCCGTTGTTTATAACTCAAACCTTCCATACTCAGCAACATCCTGGTAAACCTCCTCTGAATCCTCTCCAGCTTAATATTGCGTGCAGTTCTGGTCTCCCTCCTACTGGAAGGATGTTGTAAAACTTCAAAGGGTTCAGAAAAGATTTACAAGGATGTTGCCAAGGTTTTGAGCTATGGGCTGAGGCTGTTTTCCCTGGAGCTTCGGAGGCTGAGGGATAACCTTATAGAGGCTTATAAAATCATGAGGAGCATGGATAGGATAAACAGACCAAGTGGTGGTGGGAGGGGGGGGAGGGAAATGGTGGTGGTGGGACCCAGAGCTAGAAGCCATAGGTTTAGACTGAGAAGGGAAAAATTGTCAAGGTACCTAAGGGGCAAAGTTTTCACATAGAGGGTGGTGCATGTATAGGATGAGCTGCCAGAATAAGTGGTGGAGGCTGGTACAATTACAGTCTGGGTGGGTGTATGAATAGGAAGGTTTTAGAGGGGTATGAGTTGACTGTGTGGTGCTGGAAAAGCACAGCAGGTCAGGCAGCATCAATGGAGGAGGAGAATCAATGTTTCGGGCAAGACCCCTTCATCAGGGCAGCCCTTCCTGATGACGGGCTCTTGCCTGAAACATTGATTCTCCTGCTCCCTGGATGCTGCCTGACCTGCTGTGCTTTTCCAGCACTATATACTCGACTCTGATCTCCAGCATCTGCAGTCCCCACTTTCTCCTTAGAGGATATGGGCCGTGTGCTGGCAAATGGGACTAGATTGTTTAGGATATCTGTTTGGAGTGGGCAAGTTGGACCGAAGAGTCTGTTTCTGTGCTCTACATCTCTATGACTCTCATACCCTTCCTATAACTGGGTGACCTGAACTGGAAGCAGTATTCCAGAAGAGACCTCCCCAATATCTTGTACAACCTCAACAATGTCTTTACAACATTAACAGACTTCCCCACACTCAAAAGACTGAGCAATGAAGGCATGCCAAATGCCTTCCTAACCATCCTGCCTATATGTGATGCAAACTTTAAAGAATCATGTATCTGAATCCCTAGGTCCCTCTTTCTATACTGCCCAAGGCTCTATTTTTAATTGTATAAGCCCTGCCCTTGTTTGTTATTCAAAAGTGTGATACCTCTTTGGAATTGAGGTATTTAACCAGATTGAACGCCATCTGCCACTTTTCAGCCTATTGACTCATTTTTTCAAGATCCCTTTGTAATCTTAGAAAACCTTCTTCACTGTCTACTATTCCACCAACGTTGGTGTCATCTGTAACTAACTAACCATGTCTTCCATATTCTCGTCCAAATCATTAATGTAAATGACAAACCAGAGGACCCAGAACTGATCCCTGTGGAACACCGCTAGTCACAGGCCTTAAGTTCGAAAAACAATCCTCGATTACCACTCTGTCTGCTGCCATTAGGCTAATTGTCTATCCAATTGGCAAGCTCACCCTGAATCATATATGACCTACCTTTGCGAGGTCTACCATTTGGAACCTTGTCGAGGGCTCTACTAAAGTCCTTTTGAACAACATCTACTGCTCTGCCCTCAACATTCTTGTTGCTAACTTCCTCAAAAAACTCAATTAAGTTTTGTGAGACATGATTTTCTTCACACAAAACCATGCTCACAATCCCGAATCAATTTTTGCCTCTTTAAATGTCCATAAATCCTATCTTTTAAAATAATCTCCAACAATTTACTTGCAACCAAAGTCCAATTCACAGGTGTATGGTTCCCAGTTTCTCCTTACAACTTCTCTTAACCAAAGGTACAATATTAGCCAACCTTCAGTCATCAGGCATCTCAACCATAGTTATAAATAATGCAAATATATCTGCACAGGGTTTTGCAATTTCCTCCTTTCCTTGCCTTAGGTGGAGTATAATAAAGACACACAACTTAACACTGCAATAATGAATGCATTTTATGGCAGGGTGAAAGTATTTTTTTCCACAGTTCTTCGACAGAAAATGTGTCTGAGATAGTCAGTACTTTTAGTGAATACGTGTATAATTTCAATCAGGTATGTTTGGTTCAGTTGTCATAATACAGAAAAGTTAAAAGTGAACAAAACATTTTAATTCTATCTAAATTTTAATGGCAGCTTGTTCATGGTTTAAGTCGGTTGCTGGCATGTATGAAAACAGTTTTTGAAAGGTAAATTATGTCTGAATAATGGAAGAAATGTTACCTAAAAAAGGCAAGCAAGTGAGGACTTCTCATGAAAAGAAACTGCAGTGCTGCAATATCTGGGAGAAAGTGAGGACTGCAGATGTTGGAGATCAGGGCTTATGCCCTAAAAGTCGATTCTCCTGCTCCTTGGATGCTGCCTGACCTGCTGCGCTTTTCCAACAACACATTTTTCAGCTGCTGCAATATCTACCTCACTATACAACAGGGTTTAAAATGATTAGAGTGAAAGTGAAATGTTGTGTAAAATTTGGCATTAAAGCTATTCTAGATGGCCTGATCATTGTGAGATTAGATTCCATTTTCAAAATGAAGACTTTCATTGTAGGAATAAAAATGATTCCAGAATAAATCATGTGCAAATTTCGCAAAATGTGGTGATCCTGATTTTGAAGATAAATTGAACCTATCTGTGACATGACAGGTTTTAAATCTGTAGAAATCTGTTGATTTCATTCTCAAACATGCTTATCAACTGAGCTTCCACAGCTGGCTGGGTCAAGACTTCCAAAGGTTTGCCATCTTCTGAATGCAGAAATTCCCTTGCTCCTCTGGTCTAAATGGCTTGTCTCTTATTTCCAGACTTTGTCCCATGTTTCGAGACCCCAATGGGTGGAATCACCTTTCCTGCATCTACCCTGCCAGTCCTTTAAGAATTTTTAAAATCTTTAATTGGCATCACTTTTCATTCCCTTAAACTCTGGAGAATATAAGCCCAGTTTGATTAATCTTTCTGAAAAATACAATTGCTCCATCCCAGGAATTTGTTTGGTAAATCTTTATTATACTCCACCTACAGAAGTATCTTGTTTCTTGAGTAAGGAGACCAGGTTTACACACACTATTCCAGATGGTTTTGACTGGACTTTACATAATTGTGAGCTTTTACTCCAGAATTGAAATCCTTTATACTGAAGGTCAATACCATCCAGTAACTCTAATTTTTAATCTTCAGCGACTCGAGAGCAAGGACACTCAAGCTAGGACCTTTGAAACTGAAGAAAAGAACATTAACAGGTTCTAGTTGAGGAAATAGTTAACAGCACATGTAATCTTCCACAGCTTCATGAAAAGAAAATTATTTTTTGAGGAAATGTGGTTTTCATTCTGGTTAGACTTGGCTCTAATATTCTTAGAATAAATTAAATGTCAGTATCACAGTTTCTACGTATATAGCACCTTTAACACAATATAAGGTCTGAAAGAACTCCACAGGAATCTTGTGAAGCAAATGTTGATATTGAGTATGAAAGAAGACAGAATTGCAGAAATGTCTGAAAACAGCAGAGTAGAGAGAAAGAAAGGTTTAAGGAAAAAGGGTCCAATGCACTTGAATGTTTAACAGCTGAAGATATGGTCATCAGTGGTGTATTTGCAAGTGGGCTGCTTTGGAGGCCAGAATTAGAGGGCACAGTTCTGTGGGCTGGAGGGGATTACAGAGGGAGGGAAAGAAAGAAAGTTAAGGTGATGAAGATATTTGAAGCATGGTTCAGAATTTAGCCTTTGATTAACTGGGATGCAGGGTATGTTGAAAACACATGGGAATAATGTAAGCAGAAGTTTCTACACTAAGGATGTCACAGATGACCTCAAGTTTAAGGGAAGGTGGAATTATATATGGCGTTAGGTGAACTGTTGAACTGCTCCCAACTTTGTCAGAAGTACAGTGAGTGAAATGTTATTTGGACGAATGATACAACTGTAGTAATGCCTTAAAATCTTAAGGGGAACAGAATGCCATGTTTATTGTCTGTTGCTGTCTTGTAGTAAACCAGCAGCTCACTGCTTTACATGTTTGCATTTTGGTTTTTTAAAATTAATTTATGGGACGAGGCCATCTCTGACTATGCGACATTTGTTGTCCACTCCATGTCTCTGATCTTCTACCTGTCATTCCAGGCCTCCATCACTGCAAATATACAGAATTGAGTGACATGTTCTTCATTTTTTTCTTCAACATTGCGAAAAGGAGAAAAGCAATGTTAAAGAAAGACTGGGCAATGTGTCACTTCAATCAATGCACTGTCATTTTTGACCCAAAATATGGGATTGTCTATTTGCCTAATTGTAGTATTACGAACTTGGCTTAAATGCTTAACTCTTCTTAATCATTTTTGGGATGAAGGCGTCACTAGCTAGGATTAGCATTTGTTCCGCATCCCTAATTGTCCAGACGGCTGTTAAAAGTCAATCACATTGTTGTGGATGTGGAGTTGCACATAGGCCAGAATAGGTAAAGATGGCTGTTTCCTTCCGTGAAGGGCGTGAGTGAACCAGATTGGCTTTTCTGACAATCAATAACCATTTCAGTGTCATCATCAGGCTTTTAATTCCAGAATTTCTTTTTTGCTTATTGAATTGTAATTCTACCATCTGCTGTGGCAGGATTTGAACCCAGGTCTCCAGAATCAACTACGTGGATGAGCAACCCAGTAATAATAGCACAAGGTCATTGCCTCCCCATTAATAGGTTTACTGGTTTGTCATATGAATCAAGTTCAAAAGTAATTGAATTATTCCCCATGTTACTACTCTACATTAATTGAAAGTGAACCCTAAGAATGACACATTTTAAATTGAACTTTGTTGTGAAGTTAACCAGAAAGCAACCATCATTCAGTAGCTTAATGATAAAAACTAGTTATCACAGTTATTTGTTTGCAACATTGCCTTTTATTCTAAATCAAATTTTATGCACTCATTAATTGAGGGTTAGAATGGCAGAAAGGTTCTGTGTTTGGTTTGAACTGTTTTAGAAAGCAATTGTAAGCACCGGGGCATGTAATGAAGTATCTGAACACATTGTCTCTGATTTAAAATTGCAAACGATAAGCCGTCCATACTCCGATTCAGACTTTTTGTTGCTTTCTGCTACTCCATTTTTTTCATAAATGGTTAATGGTTACTAAGCAAATTGGGCATATTTATAATTAATTTAACCCCATGAAGCGCTTAATTAGACGTCTTTCTGGCAATCTTCCTATAGAAAGCTCTGTCTGTAAACATGATTTGGCAACATTTTGAAAGCCCTTTCATTTGCATGACTGTATGTCAAGGTGCAATGGCATTCTGTCTGCAGAAGTGCAATAGTTTGTTTTACTGTCAAACTGACCTGCCAAAAGCACAGATAATTAGGGTAATGAAAATCTTTGAAATTTGTCTATCAAAATAATATGCATTATGAACAAATCATCACAAACATCTCAACTGGGCAGCTGTCTGGAAGTTGTTCTTTGTATTCCAGATAAGTGCTTTTTTTTGTCTACGCTAATGTCTCCTTTTGAAAAAATAAGACCAATAGTCCTCTGAATCTTTAAATTCTGGAAGCCTGTTAGTTGTCCAAAATTTTTCCATGCTTAGGCTTGTCATGGAAACTTGCTGTGTGCAAATTGGTTGTTCAGTCTTGTACACTACAACAGTGACTGACTTCTGTAGTTCTTCATTGTCTACAAAGCACTTGAACGTCCCAAGGTTGTGAAAAATGATTTATTGTTTCAAATGGACGTTTATAAAATCAAAAGGGACATGGATAGGGGGATCAGCCAAGGTCTTTTTCCAAGGGTGGGTGAGTCCAAAACTCGAGGACACCGGTTTAAAGAGAGGGGATAGATTTAAAAAGAATGTGAGGGGTAACCTTTTCATGCAGAGGGTAGTGCGTGTATGGAACGAGCTGCCAGAGGAAGTGGTGGAGGCTGGTACAATTACCAAGATTTAAAAGGCACCAGTATGGGAATGTGAATAGAAAGGATTTGGAGCGATATGGATCAAATGCTGGCAAATGGGTTTAGGTCAGATTTGGACTTTTGTTCAGTATGGACAAACGGTCTGTGTCCGTGCTCTATGATGGTCTATAATCTTCCATTCTAATTTTTATCTGTTCTACATAATTCATATATAAGCTCTCAGTGGCATGGACTCAGGCCTCCTCTGGTTTAACTCTTCCATGTTGACCAGACATCTAAATCTGATCCAATCCCATTTTCCAGCATTTGGTCCTTATCTCCCTTAACCCTTCCTGTTCATATATTCTCACAGAGACCTTTTAAATAGTGTAATCATACCCACCTGCACCACTTCGCCTGGCAGCTCATTATATACATACACCACCCACTGCATGAAAAAGTTACTCCATCGGTCCTTTTAAAGTCTTTGTTGTCTATAGAGAAGTTTGGAGATTATGGACAACAGAATAAGATTTGATCATTTAAAACTTTATGCTCTCAAAGTATTTGGATGCATTGGAAAGACTAGTTCATATTTCCCATGCCTAATTTCCCAGCTTAATATTTCATTACTGATAGGTACAAGTACAATATTAATAAAACCTGAAGCAAGATTGTCCTGAAGCTTTCAGTACTGCACTGCCAGAGGTACTCTTGTTCTCATGAGATAGCAACCTGAAAGAGCAGTTTAATAAAAGTTTCACACAATGAGCAAGGGTCTCTCTCCAAGGTCTAGGCAACAGTGTATCCTTTAATCACCACCACTGAAATGAGGATCATCAGGCAGACGTAGCGTGGGTTCATGAAAGACCGGTCATGTTTAACCAATTTACTGGAATTCTTCGAGGGCATTATGAACACAGTGGATAACAGGGAACAGGTGAATGTGGTGTCTCTGGATTTCCAAAAGGCATTCGACATGGTGCTGCCCAAAGGGCTGCTGGGTAAGATAAAGGTAGATGGTGTTATGGGCAAGGTATTAGCCTGGGTAGAAGATTAGTTAACAGAAGGTAAAGGGTGGGGATAAATTGGTATTTTTCTGGTTGACGATCAGTGGCTAGTGGTGTGCCTCAGTGTTCGGTGTAGGTACTGCAATTGTTTATAAATAACTTGGATGATATAGAGTTGGGGACCAGGTGTAGTGCGTCAAAGTTTACAGATGACACTAAAATGAGTGGTAGAACAAAGTGTGCAGAGGGCCCAATGTCCGTAAAGGGACATAGAGAGGTTAAGTGAGTGGGCAAGGGTCTGGCAGGTGGAGTACAATGTTGGCAAATGTGGGGTCATCATTTTGGTTAGAATAACAGCTTGGTGTAAAGTTGCAGCATGTGGCTGTGCAGAGGGACCAGGGTGTCCTTGTGCATGAACCACAAAAAGTTGGTTTGCAGGTGCAGCAGGTGATTAAGAAGGCAAATGGAATTTGGTTCATTCACTGCTAGAGGGATAGCATTTAAAAATGTGTCTTGCTGCCATTGTATTAGGTGCTAGTGAGTTCACATCTGGAGTACTGTGTGCAGTTTTGGTCATCTTGAGGGAGGATATACTGGCACTGGCAGGAATGCACAGGAGGTTCCACAATTGAGAGTGTTGCCTTAGAGATTGAGTAGACGGGAACTAAAATCATTGAAATTTAGAAGAATGAGTGGGCATCTTATAGAAACAAAGTTATGAAGGGAATAGATAAGCTGGAAGTAAGGAAGTTAATTCCATTCGTGAGTAGAACTAGAACAAGAGAGCATATCCTCAAAATAAGGGGGAGAAGGTTTAGGATGGAGTTGAGGAGGAACTTCTTCACCCCAAGGGTTGTGAATCTGTGGAATTCCCTGCCTGGTGAAGCAGTTCAGACTACTTCATTGAATGTTTTTCAGGCAAAGGTAGATTTTTGAACAGTAAAGAATAAAAAGGTAAGTGGAGCTGAGTCCACAATAAGGTCAGTCGTGATCTTATTGAAAGGTGAAGCTGGTTTCATGGGCCGAATGGCCTACTCCTATTTCTTCTGTTCCTAGTAACTAAGTGATGCTTGTGAAAACTTGTTCAAAAATAGGCCGCTATGTTTCCTACGTTGCAATAATGATTACGATTCTGAAGTATTTATTTGACAGTGAAATGTCAAGGAATATCTGAATTTTTTGAAAGGCATGATTTAAATCTAAGCCCTCGATTCTCCTTAATTATTTTGATGCGTCCCTGCCTTTATAACGCTCGCCTTCCTCTTTTCCAAAGGGTTTTAACTGATACAGCATGAATTACTTCTGTAATTTTGCTTCACATCAGTGAAAGAGATATAATCTCAACTTTTTCTTCAGGCTAATTAATTTTGCACTTATGTCCTCTAATACTATATTCAGCCCAAATTAAGCGAGTTTCTGGAATCTGTTTTATTTGGTCCTCTCTGCATGTTAATTCTGGATCATGACTTGTTGGATTATTTTCTCTAGTGAAAACAAGTTTAGTGTTTATGAGACTCTCGTTGTAACTTAGGAATCATCCTGAACTCAAGGCTATGAAGTCTGTTTGAAAAAAGCCGAGTGCACAAAATGAAGCAGTTCTGACATGGCTGTTAAATAATTTTAGAACATACTCAGTGAATTTTCTCTAGCTCTGCAACATCCTTTGTCATGTCACTTCCTCCAAATGATGCAGCTTGTGTATTTCCTCCTCCTATTAGATCACAGTTGGAACCTGTACATTTAATTCCCGAGGTCCAAAGCTCTGGAATTCCTTCCCCAAACGCTGCTGCCGCTCCATCTCATTAGGCCAATCTATTTGACCAAACTTTGGTTATCTCTCATAATATTTATGCTGTTGATATTTCCCTTTTGATTACCTTTCGTGAAGCATTTCAGAATGTTATATCGGGTTGAATGCTTTATACAAAACTAATATATAGTTTTGGGAAAAAGAACTTCTTGAAGCATAGTTCCCACTGATGGATTTCAACAAATATTAATCAAATACTTTATTATACTGTATAGCCTTCACAGATCTTGGATCCTTGGCTTAGAAATGTTCTAACATAAGTTATGAAAGGGGTAAATCGTCAACAAAGCAAAGTAGTCCTTTCAGTTGCTTTGAATTACAGCAAGATGTCTTAGATAATTTCTTTCTGAGAAATACACTGTTAAGGATCACTTTGAATGTCACTCTCACACAGCAGTTGTTGCAGAGAGAGTTTCAGGAGACTTCATCTTATTATTTTACCAAGCCGTATTCTGATGTCAGTTTGCCATAATGTATGTAGTGGAACAAGGATAACTAGAAGAATTCGAGATAGAGGGGAATTATATGTATATTGTTGTATATTGTGTTAATGCTATGGTATAAGTAGTGACTTTTTGATTCATTCATGGGATATGGGTATGGCTGGCTACATCTGCTTTTATTGCCCCCTCCCTCATTGACCTGAAGAAGAAAGTGGTGACCAACTTCCTTGAACTGGTTTAGTCCTTGGTGTGAAGGGAACACAGGTCTGTTCACAAAGAAATTTCCTGGATTTTTAAGTCAATGACAGTGAAGCCAGGATGATGTTCAGCTTGGAGGAGAATTTGAGTGGGGTGTTCCAATGCATCTGTTACCCTCCTCCTCAGTGGTAGAGGTCACCGATTTGGCAGTGCATATCGAAGGCGTCTTGATGAATTATTGCAGTGCTATTTGGAGATGAGGCACACTGCTGTCACTGTGTTGTTTGTGGAGCAACTGAATAGTGCTAGTCAAGTGGGCTGCTTTATCCTTGATGCTATTGAGAGCTTAAGTTGGAGTTCCACTTATCTAGGTAAGTGGGAGGTTTTCCATCACACTCCTGACTTGTACCTTGTAGATGGTGGACTAGCTTTGGGGAGTTGGGAAGTAAGTTGCCAAAGGATTGCCAGCCCTTGACATGCTGTCATAGCCATGGCATTTTTACAGCTGGTTCAGTTCATCTCTAGCCAGAGATGACCCACAGGATGCTGATATGGGGGAATCAACAATGGTAATGCAGTTGAATGTCAAAGACTGATGGCTGGATTCTCTCTATTGTCATTGCCAGACAATTCAGTGATTTGAATGCTACTTGCCACTTATCAACCAAGCCTGAATGTGATTGTACTTGAACTCCGACTGCTTCTATATCTGTAGAGAATCTGAACATTTTGCAATAATCAGCAACCATCTCAGTCTGTGATCCAAAATGAGGGAAAGTCGATGATAATGCAGCTGAAGATGAAAGGGCTTACTTCACTACCCTGAGGACTTCTGCAATGATATTCTGGAGCCAAAGTGACTGATCTCTATGACTCGATAAATCATTGCCTGCAGCATAGGGAGACATCAGGACCAGGGTCTAGATTAGAGTAGTGCCAGAAAAGCACAGCAGGTCAGGCAGCATCCGAGGAGGAGGAAAATCAACGTTTTGGGCAAAACCCTTCATCAGATACCAGGACCAGACTATTTCAACAGAGACTTTTGAGCAAAAGAGACAAAGCAATATAGATTGACAATATCAAGAACTGGAATCTCTCTCAATTCCTGATTCTTCATCAGTATTTTGAAATCAGTGCACAGTGCCAAAGCAAATTGGAGAAACAACAACTTTCACGGAACTTAAAGATAACAACAGATTTCCTACCAGCTGAGACTACACATCAATGTGATCTAGCAAAGTCTAACCACCTCGAGAACTCTAAGGATGTTTAAACTGGACAGCTTTCATTGTTCCCATCTCTATGAAGCATACTCTGCTTTTTTTAAAAAGTTCATACTCTAGGTGAATGTCACATATTATTTTTCTCAGTATTAAAAATAATAAAATTCTTTTTTCCTTTCACACAAGAAAATCTTGTTATTTGCTCCTTAACTTCAACTAGTTTTATATTTAACCAAGTATGATACTTCCACACTAGAGTCATAGAGATGTACAGCACAGAAACAGACCCTTCGGTCCAACCCGTCCATGCTGATCAGATATCTCAACCCAATCAAGTCCCACCTGCCAGCACCCTTCCTATTCATATACCCATGCAAATGCCTCTTAAATGTTGCAATTGTACCAGCCTCCACCACTTCCTCTGGCAGCTCATTCCATACACGTACCACCCTCTGTGAAAAAGTTGCCCCTCAGGTCTCTTTTATATCTTTCCCCTCTCACCCTAAACCTATGCCCTCTAGTTCTGGACTCCTGGATCCCAGGGAAAAGACTTTGCCTATTCACTTTATTTATGCCCCTCATAATTTTGTAAACCTCTATAAGGTCACCCCTCAACTTCTGACGCTCCAGGGAAAACAGCCCCAGCCTGTATAGCCTCTCCCTATAGCTCATTCTCCAACCCTGGCAACATCCTTGTAAATCTTTTCTGAACCCTTTCAAGTTTCACAACATCTTTCTGATAGGAAGGAGACCAGAATTGCATGCAATATTCCAACAGTGGCCTAACCAATGCCCTGTACAGCCGCAACATGACCTCCCAACTCCTGTACTCAACACTATGACCAATAAAGGAAAGCATACCAAACATCACCTTCACTATCCTAGCTACCTGCGACTCCATTTTCAAGGAGCTATGAACCTGTATTCGAAGATCTCTTTGTTCAGCAACACTCCCTAGTCCTTACCATTAAGTGTATAAGTCCTGCTAAGATTTGCTTCCCAAAATGCAGCACCTTGCATTTATCTGAATTAAACTCCATCTGCCACTTCTCAGCCCATTGGCCCATTTGGTCAAGATCCTGTTGTAATCTGAGGTGACCCTCTTTGTTGTTCACTACACCTCCAGTTTTGGTGTCATCTGCAAACTTACCAGCTGTCCCTATTTTACGCTCGCATCCAAACCATTTATGTAAATTACAAAAAGTAGAGGGCCCAGCACCGATCCTTGTGGCACTGGTCCACAGGCCTCCAGTCTGAAAAACAGCCCTCCACCACCACCTTCTGTCTTCTACCTTTGACCCAGTTCTGTATCCAAATGGTTAGTTCTCTCTGTATTCCGTGAGATCTAACCTTGCTAATCAGTCTCCCATGAGGAACCTTGTCGAACGCCTTACTGAAGTCCATATAGATCGCATCTACCGCTCTGCCCTCATCAATCCTGTTTGTTCCTTGCTCAAAAAACTCCATCAAGCTTGTGAGACATGATTTCCCACGCACAAAGCCATGTTGACTATCCCCAAACAGTCCTTGCCTTTCCAAATACATGTACATCCTGTCCCTTAGGGTTCCCTCCAACAACTTGCCCACCACTGAGGTCAGGCTCACTGATCTATAGTTCCCTGGCTTGTCTTTACCGCCCTCCTTAAACAGTAGGACTATATTAGCCAACCTCCAGTCTTCCGACACCTCACCTGGACTATCGATGATACAAATATCTCAGCAAGAGGCACAGCAATCACTTCTCTAGCTTCCCACAGTGTTCGAGGATACACCTGATCAGATCCTGGGGATTTATCCACTTTGTGCCCAATCTCTCTAATTTATCAGGTACATTTAAATTGAAACATGAGATAGCAGTTTCTTGACACCTGTCTATTTTAACACTGTTTCTAGTATCTTTGGATAAAATGATAATTTTGGCTCAAATAATCTTTTGTTTTATTCCACATTTATTCCTGGTGCTTTCCTCATTGGTGGTCTGGTGATTCCTGCATCCATTTTAGATCAGTATTTGTCAGTTTAAATTTATTTTACTCCATGAAAGATCTCTGTTATTTAAATCAAATGATCAACATTGAAAATTGGTTGTCCATAGTGTATCATTACAATGACAATATTGAAAATCTTTGAAACCTTGTTCTCCTTGTCATTACCTTCTCTTTCTTTGGAAGCATGTTTCTTTGGAAGCAACATGTTTAAAATTGTGACCGTATTTTGGACTTTTGTTTTTACATTTCCTGATCAATAACATTTTGTTCCATTGTCATCTGCTTTGAATGTGTCTTCCATATGACAAAAGCTATAGAGAAGTCCAAGATTTTGTTGTATATAAAAATGTTTGTCTGTGTTGACTTTCAGTAAGTACATGTCAATCATGTCTCTTATTGAAAATTTTGTTTTCAAGGACAACTACACTTTTGCACAACCAGGGATTCAGAGGAAAGTCAAAGCATTGCAGGAGCTCGTTAGTCGGATCGATGGTAAGTCTGTTGCATTCTTGAATTCTCATTGATCAGAACTACAATGTGTTAACGTTGTCTGGTTTAACAACAACTATACAGATGTAATCGTTGATATTAAGTTAGTACACACCATGACAGTGTGGTGGCCTTTTAGAGATGAAGTGCCAGCCTCAATCAACTTAGAACAATGTGCCCTTTCCAAGATCAGTATTGTGTATCATTTAAAGGGAGTTGCCAGAGCATGAACAAGTTTCATTACTTTTTATTAAAGCGGTATAATCAAACTTCAATGGCAATTTTTGTTGGAAGAGTAATGGCTCCACAAGGAAACCAGTCAGCATTCGCTTTGCAGTTAATTCAATGACTCTTTTAATTCTCCAAGCCGTCATATTGACTGTTTAGAGGTGCCCCTTGGCATTTAGCTTTGTACTGTTGTGCATCCCAGACAGTCATTGAAGGCTGAAACCGTTTGTGCAATAAATCTAGTAATTATGTACTCTGGAAAATACTATGCCCATCTTTCACAAATTGAAATGCGTGATAATTTCATAGGATAGTTTGGGATTGTGATGTAGATACTGGCAGGGAACTGTGAAGTTACTTCTCTTGTCCTTTTCTAAAAAAAAACTTGCATAAAATGTTAATTTCAATGGTTCTGTGGCTAGCTTTAATTAATTGCTTTAGTTCAGATAATACAGCCCGTTCAAATATAGTCTCTAGATATTTATTGCAATAAATGACTGGAGCTGCTCTTCGGCTGAATTATCTGACATAATAACTGAGCATATGTCAGTAGTGTTAAAAGCTTTGGAAATGAAAGTAAACATAATTAATGAAACTGATTTGCCTTTTGATAGGTGTCCAGTTTGTCACAAGCTTCCCGAGTAAACTCAAACCTTTGTAATGAAAACACTATTGCTCATTTGGTACTAAATTGCCTTTGATTTTGCAGCTGATAGAAAACTCTAAGTAAAATGTTAAATATTGCTGTATTAAATATAAAAATTAGATTTTTAAATGAGCGTCACATTTGTACGGTATATGTGTCTTTGTTTTAGATCTAGGGTGTAGGTTTGCTCGCTGAGCTGTAGGTTTGATATCCAGATGTTTCATTACCTGGCTAGGTAACATCATCAGTGGCGACCTGCAAGTGAAGCGAAGCTGTTGTCTCCTGCTTTCTATTTATATGTTTGTCCTGGATGGGGTTCCTGGGGTTTGTGCTGATGTCATTTCCTGTTCGTTTTCTGAGAGGTTCATAGATGGTATCTAGATCTATGTGTTTGTTTATGGCATTGTGGTTGGAGTGCCAGGCCTCTCGGAATTCTCTGGCATGTCTTTGCTTAGCCTGTCCAAGGATAGATGTGTTGTCTCAGTCAAAATAGTGGTTTTTTTTTCCTCTGTGTGTAGGGCTACGAGGGAGAGAGGGTCGTGACTTTTTGTGGCGAGCTGGTGTTCGTGTATCCTATGTTTTAGATCATAACATTTCAAGTGAAACATAAGTAAGTTGGATTACTTCTGTTCAGCTGTTACCTTCAGCTGTCACCATCCAAACTTGGAACCTTGATCACCCAGAAAGTCTAGGACAGCAGGTGCATTGGAGTGCCATCACTTGCAAGTTCTGCTCCAAATCGCACCTGATATTCATTTGGAACTACATTGCTGTTTCCTCACTGTCACAAGATCAAAATCTTGCAATTCCCTTCCTCTACCAGCATTGTAGTATCAGTGACTTGAGAAAACACCTCATGACCACTTCCTCAGAAGCAATTAATGACAGGCATAAATACTCATCTCACCAGTGATGCCCTTGTTCATGAATAAAAAGAAAGCAGTTGTAACTAAAAAAGTATGACATTTGATAGTGTGGTCTCATACTAACTAAATCGAGGTTGGTGGATCTACTTATCTTTCAATAATTCTGTTTTCTAACTGGGTTCTCATCAAGAAAGACTGTTAGAAGCACATGATTTGCTGATTCAGACCAAAAGAAAATGCTTTCTTAGTTTTGGGTAAACATGCAATAATGCATTCCTTTGCCAATCCAGGAGGCTTGATGAACATCATCAAATTCATTCTTTTTAAGTAAATGCTTTGCCAGTTTGTGATTATGATGTGCTATTGTCAATACTTATGAAATATTTGTACCCTTGAAAAAAGTATGTTTCCATACTATCCTTTCCTGTTGTTAACGGTTGTCTTCCACATAAAGCTTTTTTATGACAGATTGAAGGCAGCCTGAAGCCATGCTAAAGATCTGAATGCAATCTTGATTGTATCATTACCAGACATTTTTCATTACAACATACATAGAGTCATACCGATGTACAGCATAGAAACAGACCTTTTGGTCCAACTCACTCATGCCGACCAGATATCCTAACCTAATCTAGTCCCATTTGTGAACACTTGGCCCATATCCCTCCAAACCCTTCCTATTCATATTACTCATCCAGATGCTTTTTAAATATTGTAATTGTACTAGCCTCCACCACTTCCACTGGCAGCTCATTCCATACAGGCACCGCCCTCTGTGTGAAAATGTTGCCCCTTAGTTCCCTTTTATGTTTTTTCCCCTCTCACCCTAAACCTAGGCCCTCTTGTTTTGGATTCACCCAACCTGGGGAAAATACCTGCTCTATTTACCCTGTCAATGCCACTCATAATAAACATGAGGTTGCCCCATAGCCTCTGACGCTCCAGGCAAAACATGCCCAGTCTATTCATCCTGTACCTATAGCTCAAATCCTCCAACCCTGGCAATATCCTTGTAAATCTTTTCTGAACCCTTTCAAGTTTCACAACATCCTTCCTATAGGAGGGAGACCAGAAATGCATGCAATATTCTATAAGTGGCCAAATCAATGTCCTGTACAGCTGCAATTTGACTTCCCAACTCCTATACTCCATGCTCTGCCCAATAAAGGAAAGCATATCCAACACCTTCACTATCCAATCTACCTGCGACTCTACTTTCAAGGGACTATGAACCTGCACTCCAAGCTGTTTCTGTTCAGCAACACTCCCGAGGACCTTATCAATAAGAGTGTAAGTCCTGCTCTAATCTGCTTTTCTAAACTGCAGCACCTCGCATTTATCTCAATTAAACTCCATCTACCACTTATTTTCTCATCAAGCATTATGAGGCAGCATGGTGGCTCAGTGGTTAGCACTGCTGCCTCACGGTGCCAGAGACCCAGGTTCAATTCCCACTTCGGAATTTGCACATTCTCCCTGTGTCTGTCTGGTATCCTCTGGGTGCTCTGGTTTTCTCCCACAGTCCAAAGATGTGCAGGTTAGGTGAATTGGCCATGCTAAATTGCCCGTAGTGTTAGGTGAAGGGGTAAATGTAGGGGAATGGGTCTGGGTGGGTTGCTCTTCGGAGGGTCGGTGTGGACTTGTTGGGTCAAAGGGCCTGTTTCCACACTGTAAGTAATCTAATCTAAAATTGATAGTTTATGGTGGCAAATTGACTGTAATCATGTCATACTTAATAGATCATTGTGCATCAAGAAGGAGCTTTCACTTTCCCAGGAGCTATGAACTGGAGTTCCATAGAACCTCTGCCAACAGCTTTCTATCAAGTGCAAGTAAATCACTGCCTCAGCTGAGTTTAGACAAAACTTGAAAAATCAGCCTCAATTCATGATTTGGAAATCCAAATAACATAAAGGAATAAATAAATCTGAAAAGTAATTAGTTTTTATTCATCTGAATGCAATGCTTCCTCTTCACTGTTTCTTTGTTAATAATTACTCGGGATCAAACAAACAGGAATTTGAAACCTTGTTGACAAAAATTGTGGAGTGTAATCGCAGCTTAATCAACAAGCCTTTGCTAATTTCTTCACTGCTAGATCTGTACATGGAACATGAGTGTCACTTGGCCTTAAAGAGCTGTCAGATGTCAAAGTGGGAGTTTACAGGGAGATCAGCAATGCGTCGGGAGCTTGGTACATGTGACAGTTTAGTGCAGAGACAAAGGTGGTGTAAGATTTTGACATTCACTACAAATTGTAATTAACTTAAACCTTCTACTTAAATTGTGGGTAGAAATTGAGTATCAGTTTAAGCATTTACTAGCTTTGATTGTGACAGGACCGAAAACAAATACAAAAATGTTTCCACAAATATTATAGAATGTATTAAGTTTACAACACTGGTTAACTGTGCATCGGTCTATTGTTCTCTCCTTTTGACGTTTTCCATTGTGTACACTAAAGCAAAAAGAAACATCGCTTATTTATTTTTGCTTGCCATGTCCAAAACCTCAATTGGCTCCTAATTGCTTGAACAATTCTGGGTAATCCAAGATAGAGGCTGGAAAAAAAATTTGTGGTCATAAGAGCTGCTCCTAATTTGAGGTATTTTCAGTGTTGGAGCTGATTTTCTCAAATTCCAGGAGCAGTAATGACTGTTTGTGTAAGCTGTTGCATTGTTTGGGAACTTTGGGAAAAAATGATCGAAAGAACGGCACTTTAAAAAGGAGGAAGAGCGACAAAGTCGGACACCACAAGGGAAGCTGTTCGAACAAGAAAGAATTCGACACAACTGTCTGACCCAGCAGTGAATCTGCACGTCCAGTGCCTCTGCTGTTTGACTTCAAGTATCTCTCGACGTCTGAGTTTATCTTAAAAAAAAATTAACAAAGAACAAAGCTTACAGGTGACCTTATAGAAACCTGATGGGAACAGCTGGTGCAGGGGGAAAGGTTCACATTTTCGGATCAGCTCAATGCAGTCATGCACCACCCTCTGTGTGAAAAAAACTGCCCCTTAGGTCCCTTTCAAATCTTTTCTCTCTCACCTGTGACAATACCGATCCTTGAACAATATTATGGTGCCCTTGGTTTTTTTCAAAAGGGGTCGTAAAGGCAGAAATTCCGATGTGTCTGGAAATATCTATTTGAGAAGGGTTTTGTCGTTCTTTTCAAACACTTGTACAATGAAAGGGGAGCGGCCAGATCTCCCAGTTCATGGTTTGGTTTGGTTTTAGCAAGAAGTCAGCTTTTGATGCTGCTGGACCCAAAGCTGCATGCTGATCTTCATTCTCTCTGCCATCTCTCTCCTCTAAAAATCTGTGTTTGAATTTACCTTTTTTGCCAAGGGGTGTTTCTGGGATGTTGCAGATATTTGGAACAGCTCTTGGTTAAGTTGCATTTTCATGTCAGTTGGGTTTTCAAATAGTTAGCTTGTTCTAAATTTGGTTTTCTTTTCTTCGTGTATAAATAAATTTTGTTTTGTTTAAAACGGAGTTGTTGGGCCAGCTGCATCATTCCTGGAGTATCCACCCTCCACCTGCTTAAAATAACTGGAAAAGTTAGGGTCTGGACTACCTTCTAGAAATGTTTTGAGGGGGTCTGGCCCAGTCCATAATACACCTCTAAACTTGTACCCTCTAGCTTTGGACTCCCCCACTCGGGGAACAGTCCTTATCTATGAACCCAGTCCATGCTCCTCATGATTTTATAAACCTCTAAGGTCAGCCCCCAGCCTTTGACACTCCAGGGAAAATTGCCAAGCCTCTTTAGTCTATCCCTAAAGCTCAAACCCTCCACCCTGGCAACATTCTTGTAAATCTTTTCTGATCCGTTTCAAGTTTCACAACATGCTTCCGATAGCAGGGAGACCAAAATTGCACATAATATTCCAAAAGTGCCCACCAATGCCCTGTACGGCCGCAATATGACCTCCCAACTCATATACTCAATGCACTGACCAATGAAGGCAAGCATACCATATGCCGTCTTCACTATCCTGCCTGCCTGCGACTCCACTTTCAAGTGTCTATGAATCTGCACTCAAGGTCTCTTTTTTTCCACCAACACTTACAATTAAGTGTTGAAGTCCTACCCTGATTTGTCTTTCAAAAATGCAGCACCTCACATTTATATGAATTAAACTCCATCAGCCACTCCTTGGCCATTGGCCTATCTAACCAAGATCCTGTTGTATTTTGAGGCACCCTTCTTCACTGTCCAGTACACATTCAGTTTTGGTGTCATCTGCAAGCTTACTAACAATATCTCCTCTGTTCATATCCAAATTATTTATATAAATGACAAAAAGCAGCAAACCCAGCACCAATCCTTGTCATACACCGCTGGTCACAGGCCTCCAGTCTGAAAAGCAACCCGCCACCACTACCCTATGTCTTCTATCTTCGAGCCAGTTCTGGATCCACATATCTAGTACTCCCTGTGTTACATGTGATCTACCATGAAGAACCTTGTCGAAAGCTTTACTGAAGTCCATAAGATCACATCCACCTCTCTGCCGTTATCAATCCCCTTCATTACAACTTCAAAAAACTCAAGTTAGTGAAACACGATTTCCCATGCTCAAAGCCATGTTGACTATCCCTAATCTAGAACATAGAACAATACAGCACAGAACAGGCCCTCCAGCCCACGATGTTGTGCCAACCATTGATCCTCATGTATGCACCCTCAAATTTCTGTGACCATATGCATGTCCACCAGTCTCTTAAATATCCCCAATGACCTTGCTTCCACAACTGCTGCTGGCAACGCATTCCATGCTCTCACAACTCTGTGTAAAGAACCCACCTCTGACATCCCCTCTATACTTTCCTCCAACCAGCTTAAAACTATGACCCTTCGTGTTAGCCATTTCTGCCCTGGGAAATAGTCTCTGGCTATTGACTCTATCTATGCCTCTCAATATCTTGTAGACTTCAATTAGGTCCCCTCTCATCCTCCTCTTCTCCAATGAAAGAAGTCTGACCTCAGTCAACCTCTCTCCATAAGATAAGCCCTCCAGTCCAGGCAGCATCCTGGTAAACCTCCTCTGAACCCTCTCCAAAGCATCCATATCTTTCCTAATAGGACGACCAAAACTGGACGCAGTATTCCAAGTGTGGTCTAACCAAAGCTTTATATAGCTGCAACAGGATCTCATGACTCTTAAACTCAATCCCCTGTTAATGAAAGCCAAAACACCATATGCTTTCTTAACAACCCTGTCCACTTGGGTGGCCATTTTAAGGGATCTATGTACCTGCACACCAAGACCCCTCTGTTCCTCCACACAGCCAAGAATCCTATCCTTAATCCTGTACTCGGCTTTCAAATTCGACCTTCCAAAATGCATCACCTTGCATTTGTCCAGGTTGAACTCCATCTGCCACCTCTCAGCCCATCTCTGCATCCTGTCAATGTCCCGCTGCAGCCTACAACAGCCCTCTATACTGTCAACGACACCTCCAAATTTTGTGTTGTCTGCAAACTTGCTGACCCATCCTTCAATCCCCTCATCCAAGTCATTAATAAAAATTGCAAACAGTAGAGGCCCAAGGACAGAGCCCTGTGGAACACCACTCACCACTGACTTCCAGGCAGAATATTTTCCTTCTACTACCACTCGCTGTCTTCTGTTGGCCAGCCAATTCTGTATCCAGACAGCTAAGTTCCCCTGTATCCCATTCCTCCTGACCTTCTGAATGAGCCTACCATGGGGAACCTTATTAAATGCCTTGCTGAAGTCCATATACACCACATCCACAGCTCGACCCTCATCAACTTTTCAAGTCACATCCTCGAAGAACTCGATAAGGTTTGAGGCATGACCTGCCCCTCTCAAAGCAGTGTTGACTGCATTTAATCAAGCCATGCTCTGAATCCTTTCTAACACCTTGCAGACGACAGACGTGAGACTGACTGGTCTGTAATTGCCGGGGATTTCCCTATTTCCTTCCTTGAAGAGAGGAATTACATTTGCCTCTCTCCAGTCCTCAGGTACGACTCCAGTGGAGAGCGAGGATGCAAAGATCTTCGCAAGTGGCGAAGCAATCGCATTTCTCGTTTCCCAAAGCAGCCGAGGACAAATCTGGTCTGGGCCTGGCGACTTGTCAATCTTAATGTTTGACAAAATTTCCAGCACATCAGCTTCCTCTATCTCTATCCATTCCAGCGTGCACACCTGCTCTTCAAAGGTTTCATTCACTGCAAACTTCATTTCTTTCGTAAAGACAGAAGCAAAAAGCTCATTTTGGGCTTCCCCTACCTCCTCAGACTCCACACACAAGTTCCCTATGCTATCCCTGATCAGCCCTACTCTTTCTTTGACCATTCTCTTATTCCTCACAAGTGTAAAATGCCTTTGTGTTCTCCCTAATCCATTCTGCCAAGCCTTTCTTGTGCCCCCTCCTGGATCTCCTCAGACCATTTTTGAGCTCCTTCCTCACCTGCCTGAAATCCTCTAGAGCTGAGCTTGACCCTAGCTACCTCCACCTTATGTAAGCTACCTTCTTCCTTTTGACGAGAAGCTCCACCGCTCTTGTCATCCAAGGATCCTTTATCTTACCACTTCTTGCCTGTCTCGGGGACATATTTATTCATCATTCACAACAACTGTTCCTTAAACAGTCTCCACATGTCTATAGTGCCTTTACTATGGAACAATCTGTCCTTATCTTTCCAAATATATGTAAGTCATGTCTCTGAGGATTCCCTCCAACAACTTGCTCAGCCCTTATGTCAGGCTCACTGGTGTATAGTTCCCTGGCTTTCCTTAACACCTTTCTTAAATAGTAGCACCACGTTCGTCAACCTTCAGTCTTGCGACACCTTGCCTATGGCTATTGATGATACAAGTATCTTACCAAAGGCACCAGCAATCACTTCTCTAGCTGTCTACAAGAGTTTTCAGGTACACCTGATCAAGTCCCAGGGATTTATCCACCCTTATGCATTTCAAGCTATCCAGCATCACTACTTCTGTAATATGGGCATTTTTCAAGATGTCAGTATTTATGTCCCCACATTCTCTCTCTTCCGTATCCTTCTCCACAGTGAACACTGATGCAAAATACTCAGTTAGTATACATCCCTTCTCCTGCCATGCCACACATGGGTGGCGTTGCTGATCTTTAAGGGGCCCTGTACTCTCCCTAGTTATCCTTTTGACCTTTATGTATTTGTGGAATCCCTTTTGATACTCCTTAACCCTATTGTGGGTATGTTCACCGAGCCAGGAAGTTGATTTCCAGATGTTTCGCCTTCTGTCTAGGTGACATTTTCAGTGCCTTGGAGCCTCCTGTAAAGCGCTGTGCAACTGTGTTCTGGAATTTATTTGGTTCTGCTCCTGCTGCTTCCGATTGCCAGTTCTGGTTGTTTGTTGTCATGGTATATTGGGTCTTGGGTATCCTTAACCCTATTTGCCAAATCTTTCCCATGTCCCCTTTTTGCCCTCCTGATTTCCCCCTTAAGTATACTCCTACTGCCTTTATACTTTTCTCAGGATTCACGCGATCTAGCAGCATAGGATTATCTTTAACCCTAGGATACACCATACTTTTAACCACGAAACTTAAAGTTAACAATTTTTCCATAAAAAAGAATTGCAAAGATGGCCAAATACTTCTCAGAAATACAATGGCCTCCAAAACAAAGGATGAGGGATGGTTTCACGTCGGAAGCAAAATTAATTTGATTCAAGCATTACAATAAAGCTTCAATGGTAAATTTTTTGCAATGCCTATTTTAAATGACCAGTTGCCCAGATATTTTGAATTCTGTTGGAACAGTTTGAGCTTAGATTGGGGCTGTGCTTGGAGAAAGTGGGGGAAAGTGCAAAATGGGGGCTGCTGGATTGGGAAGTTGTGTTGGCTATGATGTGCAGGGGATGCTGGTGAGGATCCACGCAGGGGCAGGGCAAGTATTGGGTCTGGGAGGGCCAATTTAAGGTGAGGTGGATGGCTGGCCTGGCAGGATGGATGTAGTCAATGATGAGTTTGGGGTTTAATTTAATTGTTACTTGGGAATTATGCTAAATGTTCAATTCTGGTTTTTTTTGTCCAAAATCACTCTTAATCTTAAATGAGTTATACCCCTCTGAATTCTTTGTTTTGGAGGTTCCTAGAAGTAAAGGAATTGCCCATTGGAATTTTCCTTTTTGTGGCAATTTCCATGGAGTCCATTACGTTGGAAATTCCACATGATCCTGATGCCTAATTCCAATTTGCACTGCTCCAATGACCATCCGGCATTGGAATATCAGGACCACAGGGTTTTATATCACTGTGCTTGACTGGGGAACTGTCATATTCCATTGTATTGACTAGCTGTTGCAATATTTCAAAGTAAATGAAATTTGCTTCTTCATAACAAGGTTTTTCATCTGCCACAATTCATTGTGCTGCTTGTATTGTGTTTGTGAAATGAAATGTTTGAAAATATGTTCCATGGAGTATTCTGGAGTTGGGGTAGGTGGCGAGGAGTGTGTGGAGGTCGTGGCAGGGCTGTGAGGACGAAGAATATTCACTTTCCAGGGTGTACTAAAAAAAAAAGTTATAAAGATGTGAACAATGAAGTTACAAACTTTTAGTTAGCTTTTGACATTCAAAAAAATCCGGCAAGAGGTGAATATAAAAGAAAATTGCTGCAGTTGCGCGCACACACCTGAAGGTGCATTGCTAATTTGAGCTGAAGCATAGAATAATGTTCCTCCCCTATTAGTGCATTGCCTTGTTTCTTTAAAAACAGTTGAAATGACGGCCACTTTCTGACCATTTGAGTTATTTTCTTGGTTAGTGGTAGTCTCCTTGTTATTCGAGGATGCCCACACCTTAAGTGATTTCATTGTCCTTTGTCCTTTGTGGTTATAAAAGATTTAGGTAATTTGTTAATCTATTAATTACTACTTAATGTTGTTTAATTTTGCAAAAGTGTACTTGAAGCTGAAAAGTCAACACTGAATTATGTGTGGCAGACATTAAGAACAAATGCTTGCAAAGGGTTTTAAAATGATTTTGGTATCTTTTTGCTTTCTTTTGAACTTTTGGGTTGTGGGCATTGTTGGGAAGGCTGACGTTTAGGCCAATCCCTTCTTGCTCTGAGAAGGTAGCAGTGAACTCTTTCCCGAAGCATAGTAATTTATGTGGTGAGTGTTTGAGCACAGCATTGTTCAGTGGGGAATTCCAGGTTCTTGACCCAACAATGGGTGGACCTTAATGGTCATGCTACATCTTGAATATATTTGTTTGATATGTCACTTAAGGTGTTCCCTTGCATCTGCATAGTAGCAGTCGTGTTTTAATGATATTCTGGCAGAGAAGCTGGGCTAGGTTGTTGCAATAGGAGCAGCCTCAGGACTGTAGGTTAAAGCTTGGAGTTGTTGATTTGAATCTCATGAGCCTGAGATAACCAGAAACTAAAAGCTTTCCTTCAAAAAACAACTTTGCGGGGAGAAAGCAAATGTGATTTTGAAGGAGACTTGAGCATATATGTGCTAAATAAAAATTGAAGCTTTTGAATTATTTTGTGGTCAGAAAGTTGATTTTGATTCTAACTGGGAAGCTAGCCTAAGCTTTTACAATTGTATATTGAGTTGACAGGCAAAGACATTTCTAATTCTGTTACACATACTAAATCAACAGGTAAATGTCTTAACACTGATGGTTACAGAACTATTTTAAGTTCCATTTGGAAGACTTTTCAGTGTTTCATTTATTACATTTAATAAAAGTGACAAATCATTGGACTTTGAAATTATTGTACTTCCTTCATTTAATTTTTCAAGACTGAAAGTTTTGCAGTAATCTCTTATGAGACATCTAAAGTTATAAATTGCAAGGTAGCTTAAAAAATAATATATTCTGATTGGTTTTGGAGTATGCATGATTTCCTGATCGTTATGCATTCTAATAAGTTAATTTAAATTCGAAAGTCTATTGAACAATCTGCTAATGTTGAAGTTAATTAAAACTTAGATTGATAGTTAACTACTTTTAACCTACAGTACAACATCCAGTCTGCCATACAATTATTAAGTAATTTTTATTGCACATTTTTCAGAAGCTCTTGTGAAAGTACTATAAGCAGAGTAGTTAACATTAATGTCTACTTACGTTTTAATATGATAATTATTGAACAGTTCTCTGTTTGGTAATTTTTTGCAACACGATGTTTGAACAACTAAGCTAGTCGGACAAGAAAGTCCTCTGGCTATTGAAGGATCGGTGACAAATCTCAAAGTGTATTTTTTTTTCTGTGCCAAAATACAATTATCATACAAGAATCAAGATTTACATGTGGATGGAACAATTCTTCTTGCATTCACGGTTCTTGTAATTCAACAGTTTAGTATTTTCTAAACTTCATAAACAGCATGCACAAAATACTTGTTGCTGTCAATTACCCTTTGCTTTCCTTTGCCTGATTTTCTTCCCTACGGTCCTTTTTGGAAAGTGTTGACTCATTTCTTAACATGTGGCTCCACTGTCAAGAACTATGAGGTCTCTATTATATTGCAACAGTTTTGTCAATAACTATTTGCATATATGTTGGATCTTCAAGTGGCTTGGGACATTCCCTATGTTGAAGGAAGAGAAAATGACACCATGCCATAGAAGAGGTGTGGGAGATAACTGAAAGAATGACTTAAGGTACAGGATTTGGGAGGTGTGTGAAGGCAGGGTGAGAAACAAGAAGAGGGATTGAATGGAGAAAGACTTGAAGAGTGAGGACACTTTTGAAAGCATAGTCAGTGATCTAAGCAGGATGGGAGTGTGTGTAATCTTCAGAAGGCTAGAATTGGAAATATGAGGATATATACATTGGAATTGGCGTTGGATATTTTGGTGGTAGTGTCTATTGTAATAGTCAATGGAGTGATTAATAAGTTATTGCACGTGGAATTGGTAAAACAGTGTGATGGTTAGCAGGAAAATGGTTGGTCATTGAGTGGGAATAAAGTGCCAGTATCTGGATGATTTTGAATTTATGTAGAGGTGAAGTTAGGGAATCTGGTCAAAGAATTGGAGATACAGAAGTGAGAATATGATTTACAATGTATATTTTGGACAGTGAATAGTGACTGCTAAATCTGGTATTGTCTTGAGGATTGAACCAGATATCATTTCCGTCCCCTCCCCCGCCAAAAGAAAACCACCACTGCTGTTGTTTTGACGAATGAATCAGAGTCAAGAGTGTGTTCCTGATGAAGGTGTTATACTTGAAATGTCAAATCTCCTGCTCCTCGGCAGCTGCCTGATTTGCTGTGCTTTCCTGGCAACACACACTCAACTCTGATCTCCAGCATCTGCAGTCCTCACTTTCTCCTAATGAATCAGACTTGAGTTAAACTTGTTTCACATGTGATAGACTTAGTTTTCACTAATAACCTTAGCAAATCATCAATGATGATGGTTAATGCCTTTTAGGATTCTTGAATGTTTTTCAAACAAAATTATTTCCATTATGCACAAAACAAACATACTGAATTTCACAGATTATCATTTCATTATTTCGCAGGTTAAGTTCTCAGGTCTTCCTCATGCATAGAATAAACTAAACTGTGATAAGTTCCATTGTGTAACTTTTTGCAATACTTCCCTTTAATATTTTTTGAATTTTGTCTTTACTCTCAATGCTAAAATGGTTGTTAACTTTTTCCATAGTTTCTCTCTCAAATATAGGACAGTGTGATGTGGATTATGGATTTCTTCTGTATCTGTGCAATTGAAGATTAGAAATTTTACCACAGAGCAGGATGCTCTCTTCCTTCAGGAATGGACTTCCAGCTGTTGATTTTTCAGTGACTGGAGAATTGATACTGAACAATATTGTTCCTTGACTAAATAAAAGTTGATGTTAAATTTTACTTTAAAAAATGTTCTATTGAATTTTTTTGTCTTGCATTCATCAGGATTATTCACTAGAAATAAGTGTATAGGAAAAACACCATTTTACACTGAATGAGAAGCGAATTCTCACTGATTAGTACATGGACTCTGATTGATAAAGGTATTGCCAAGGATAATGCACCAGCTAAATGATGACTGACAACTGACAATCTTTATTTAAATTTAAACGAGGCAAGCTGACTCTGGTCAAGTGAAATGAACCAACAAATGCTTATCATCTATTCTACATAGCTAATCCATGAGCAAAGTGTGTACGTGTTCTGCCTGTCTGCAAAGAACAAGGTCTATAGCTTTCAGTACGTGTCAAACCACAAACTTGTATGACTGATAGACAGCCTTGCTTAAAAGCAAACTGAAAAAGAAAGAACTTATTGAACTTGAGTATAGGCAGTAAATTGTTGGGTGATGCATACGTCAGCCTGTGCTTGCAAAGCTCTAAACAGTGTCCAATGTTAGATAAAATTCAATGATTGGATAGCATTTACTACATGATTCTGATTGTGTTAAGAAGTATACTGCGAATCAAGTTAAAATTGAGAGTTGGGAATGCAGTGTGGCACATCAGCTTGCACTAAAAGCTACAGATATTAATACACAGTGCCTTGACGTTTGCAGTCACAAAGAATGTACACATATTGTGCCTGTCTGCTGAACAAAATAAACGACATCCATTCTTTGTTTCGTTTTTCAGGGCAATGCCTTGACTAACTGGAATCACTCTGGGTGGTTTAAGTTTAAGCAGAGATAGGCAGTTAGCTGTCAGTTATCTAACTTGTGCCTTCTCTATGGCAGTGCTAATCAGAGTCCATTTGTCCAGCAATCTACATTCTCTTCTCAAACAGTATAAAGTGTTATTTTCCCTGTACATTGGTACTTATTGCAAATTTTCCTACTGAATGCAAGACAAAGCTTTGATAAAATGTGGCTTTTTTCAGAAATATTAAAGTTGACTTCTTGAAACATTTTTCATAGCCAAGTAGTTTGGTCTTTATTTTGAGTTTATTGGGGTATAAAAGTAGTGAATTCTTGCTAAAATTCTGAAAGGTACTAGTTCGACCACAGCTGGAACAATTTTAGTCCCCATATCCAAGGAAAGATCGGAGACCATCCAGAGTGGATTCATTATGTTTCTCCCAGGTTTGGAGGAATGTCCAATGATAGGTTGAGTAAATTGGGTCTGTACTCATTAGTGTTTAGAAGAATGAGAAGTGACTTTATTGAAACACACAAGACTCTTCAGAGGCTTGACAGGGTAGATACAGATAGGTTGTTTCCTCACTGAGGTACCAGTAGGTGTTATCTTGGAGTAAGAGGTCAGCGAGTTAGGATACAGATGAGGAATTTCTTGTTGCCGATAATACTGAATCTGTGGAATTATTTACCACAGAAAGCTGTTGAGGTAGGGTTGCTCAGTGATTTCAAGGTTGTGATGGACAGATTTTTAATCAGTAATGAACATAGAGGCCATGGGGAAAACGTAGAAAACTGGAGCTGAGGGTTATCTGATCATCAATGATCTCATTGAATAGCAGATTATTCTCAATGGGCTGAATTGCCTACTTTGCTTCGACATCTGATGATATTTATGACATTGCAGTCACGACTTTTCTGTGCAACCCAAAATGTCGAAACATGGAAACAGAATTATTTAGAAAAGTTGATGCACACACTTTTGAATGGTTGGTTGATCCTTGATATCACACGTAGAATATCTGTCCAGCTTTTGCATCTGCTGATGCCATCGCAATGAGAGATGTTATTGTGTGAAATGTGTTGACATAAAGTACAGATATAACATTTTAGACCATACAAATGGAAATAGCTGTTTGATAGAATTTAATATTTCAAACTCAGTAACTAAAGCATCTCATTTAGTTCCCAGTGGACATTTAATAATTTTAGTACTGCATTAGATTAATTGATGCATTGTGTTCACTGATTTTGAAAGAACTCAGCAATACACGCATCTAATTAGTTTTTAGTTGTGTTAAATGCTTCACTTTCATGTGTAATCATAAAGTCATTTGCGGTCATTTATTCGTCCTGAAATGTGTCCAATTAATCATGGTTTGTATTTATTTAAACCTAAAAGGTCAGTTAATGCAAATTTTCAAATCTTATTAAACTCACCTGGGACTCCCAATTAAATGAAAAGGCTGTTGCTGCTAAAATTATTTGCTTATAGCTTCAATTTGAAGTAGGATTGATCTGTTTAGACAGGAACATGGTTGTAAAATAATTTTAACATTCACAGTATGCAAGATTATGAATACAGGTGACATAACCTGTTGGATTCATTTATAGATTACATTGTGAAAGAACAGGATGTTTCAGGACTCTGGTAAATGTGAGAATAATTAGGTGAGCATGAACACTTGGACGGAGTTACGATTGGAGAAACTGGAGGTCGGAATGTTTACCCACGTGCAACAATGTTGATTGAGAGTTGCTCTTAGGATTTCAGAATACCCAGTTTATATGCCTGAATTTTCATTTTAGTAACTGATAGAGAAAATGTAAAGTAAAAAGAAGGAAAGGTGTAGGGCATACAGCCCCTTAGGCCTTCACTGCCAGCCAATAAGATCATGACTCATCTGATCTCTACTTTGCTGCCTGTCGCTCTTGATTCCCCTACAGTTCATAAGTCTATCTACCTCAGTGTCAACATTTTTCCTGAGTGGAGACTTCCCAAAATTCACGAGCAGCTAAGAGAAGGAATTCATCGTAATTTCCGTCTTAAATGGATAATCCCCTGTTATGAAACTGTCACTCCAGTGTGTATTCTTGCATCAGGGAAACATCGTCGGACCCTATCAAGGCCTCCTCTGCAACATTAAACACTTCAATAAAATCACCCTTCATTCTTTGATGGTATGTGCCCAATCTGCTCAATGTTTTATCATAAGACATTTTCCTTTGCTCCCCCCTCCCCCCCAAAAAATTGAGTGAAGCTTTGGCAGGGAAGAAAGAAACATGGACTATGTGCAGCAGATGGGATTAATTTAAAATGGCATTGTGGTAGTTTTAGACATGGTAGGCAAAAGGGCATGTTGTACTATTTGATGTTCTCTAAACTGCCCACAGTGTGTCCTGTATCTGTCCTGTATAATGACTAAAGCTGTATGTAGTGCTGTACAAATGATATAACTATTCAGTACGGGTCTGTGCAAGTGTAGCAAGGTTTCTTTATTTTTATATTCAATCCCCCTTGCAATAAGGATCAAAATTCTCGTATGCTGACTTTCTTCCATGCAGACTGACATCCTGATTTCTCTATACTGCAGCACACTGTAAAAGTCTGCACGGAAATGATGTTATCCTTTACTTCCTCTGAAACTGATAACTTTACAATTCCTCACATAATATTCTATGCCAGATTTTTTTGCCCACTTACTTAACCAGTGTATATCTCTTTTTCACTCTGTGTCCACCCAAAAACTTATTTTACTACCTGTCTTCATATTCTCAGCAAATTTAGTTATAATATCTCTGATTCTTTGGTAATATAGATTGTTAATTTTTGAGATCTCAACACTGAATTTTAATGGTGCTCTATGGCTTATAGTTTTTCATCCTGAAAATGATCCTTTTGTCCTGACTGGGTAATTAACAAAAAACATTCTCTAATATATCAGTTCAGCATTTAAGGGGCTTATCTTGTGCACTTTTATGTATCACATTATCAAACATCTTTTAGAAAGCCAAATACACTGAAGATGCAATGAGTAGGGTGAATCAAAGACAACTACCCAATGTGAAGATCTCATTGAGATAAACAAAACATACTTTTTCCTTTATCAAGACCATGTTGGTTTTTATAAGATTGTGGTTTCCTAAATTCAAGATTCCAATTTTGTTAATGTCTTCCATATTTCTACATTTTAGATAGATAATTTACTAGTTGGCCTCTAGTTCCCTGCTTAATGGCTGTCTCCTCTTTTGAATGCATTTGTGGTTTTCTGGTACTTGTTGCGAATCTATGGAATTTTAGAACATGTAACCAAGAAATCCATTACCTTAGCAGCTACTCTTTATAAGATTGTAGGCTATGGGCTACTTGTTAGGCTTTGGGCCTGTTAATTTACAAAATACTTTCAATAATTATTTATAGTTCTCCCTCTTGGGCAGCTCAGTAATTAGCACTTCTGTCTCACACTGCCAGGGACCCAGGTACAATTTCAGTCTCCTCATTTTGCACATTGTCCCATGTCTACTTGGGCTTTCTCCAGGTGCTGTGGTTTCCTGTCACAGTCTAAAGATGTGCTAGTAGGTGGATTGGCCATACTAAATTGCTCATAGAGTCCAGGGATGTGTATATTATATGGATAAGCCACAAGATGTGCAGGGTTACAGGGATAGATTTCGTAGTAGGTTTGAGAGTGGGTCTGGGTGGGATGTTCTTCAGATGGTTATTCTGGACACTATGGGCAAAATGGCCTACTGCCTTACTGTAGGGATTCTGTGATTCTATAATTCTTTAATTCCCAGATTTTCCAATGTTATTGGAAGGCTTTTAGTGTCATGTACAAAGAAAACAGATAGAAAACATTTGCTTATATGCATATTTCACTTAGGAACTGGGGTGGGCTGCTCAGCTCATTATGTCTGTTCTGCCATTTGATAGGTCATAGCTGATCTGATTGTGACCTCAACTCCACTTTCACATGTCTCTTCTATACCCTTTTATCTCCTTTGCCAATCACAAACCTATCTAGTTCTGCCTTAGAAATATTAAGTGAGTCTGTGCCATGACCTTGTAAACCAATATTAATTCCCGTGTACCATCTTCTAAGGGATTAGAATTTGCATTAGCAGCTGTCTTTCTTCCTTCTTTATTCAAGTAAAAGGTCTTTCTGTCTGTCTTTACTTTCTTTGTTACTTTATTGCCTTACTTATCCTGTTGCCTTGAGGGGAGGCAGTGATAATGTCACTGAACTAGTAATCCAACACCCCAGACTAATATATTATCATGGGTAAAATTTGAATCCAATAAAAAGAAAAATAAATTCTGGAATGAAAAGCTAGTTCTATGGCAACCAATTGTGACTGTTGTCAATGCTCTCTCATGACGTTTGGGGAAGGAGATCTGCCATTCTTAACTGGTCTGGTCTACATCTGACACCTGACCTCCAACTGTGTGATTGACTTTTAGCTGCCTTCTGGGAAATTAGGGATGAGCAGTAAAAGCTGTTCTAATCAGCAATGCCCATGAATGAATGCAAAAAGAAACTTTCCATCTGTTTTCTCCGACCTTTGTTTTTGTCATACTTTGCTGGTTTCCAAAAATTCTCCATCTTCTAGCCTCCCATTAATCTTCACAGTGACATAAGCTGCTTCTTTTTCCAAGCTGAGCCAATCTTCACATTTTTTTTTGGCTGGCCATGGATGGTTCTTGCTTTTCATTGAGTCTCTTTTTCTCAATAGACTATAGAAGAAGAGCAATTTGTCAAAATGCAAATCTTCAGTTTCGAGTTCAATGGTACAAAATTATTTTTGGTCTTAAATATTGTACTTATGTTATAAAGGCAATTTCACTGAACTTTACAATGCACGTATTGCGTTACTATGGTTAATTTATGAAGGTGACATTTTACAAAGCTATAAATTAGTAACCTTTGGGCTACCAGGCTAGATGAGAAGCTAGGAGTTGCAAACTTTCCATTAACGTCCTACGTATTACTGAATATCGTCTTAGCTAGTGAACAGATTGCCCCAATCCTGCTGCTGCTTCACCTGCATGGTCAAAAAGCAGCAATCAGCTGTATTAAATGCAGGTAGTGTTAAAGGCATCTTCAGAACAAAGCAGTTAATTTTAATGCCAAAGTACCAGTTGGTTTTGTGAAGGTAATGGACTGATTTAGGTACCACGTGACATGCCTGTAGTTTTATACAATTCCATTACTTGTCTAACTCGATTCTATGGGCGCAATCATTGGAGAAAGCCTAAATAGGAACTGGAGTTCTACTGAAAAGTGAAAGTGCATTAAAATGTCGATTGGGAGTTGAATTAGTTTGAACTCCAACATTATTGATCTGCAAAGAAAAGGACAAGATTGCATTTACTTGTCTTGGTATTTAATGAGAAAACGAAATTGAAGCTGTGAAATGCATACTGAAGTGTGAGCAAGATAATCATTTGATGTGTTAAATGTGTATCTTTTATTACTTATAATTTTGACTGCAGATTGCGTGATGCTGGTATTTTGGTTGAGTTTTGACTAATTTCAATATAATTGCGTATTTAGCAATGCTAGATAGCTCTAAAATCACTGAGTTTAGTTTCTAAAGGTATCCATTTGAAAACTGCTCTTTACCATAAAACTAAATGATTTGAAATTAGCATTTGGAGGTGTTGTATTGAATTTTGCAATTGATATCAAGTTGAGGAATATGACTCTCTCTGGTATTGAGTTCTGCATTAAACCTACTCTCTGCAGAAAGAAGTTCCTTCTGAATTACTTTAATGGACTTTTGAGTCATAAAACTCTGGCAGACTGGCTTTCTATAAGAAGTGCTTTTGTCTAGAATAGAATCTGCTAGCATAATCTAGACAAATTGAATAAAAGGCAAAAGCTAGGAGCAAATCTTTAACTTATATGAATTCATTGTTCAATTATACACAGCAGTACAACGTGCATTTCTAGTCTCCGTTCTTATGAAGGTATTATCTGAACAGAAAAATACACATGAGTGAGTAAGTTGTATCCTTTTCTCTCTGTTTAAAAAAAACACAATAGACCTTAATGGGAGACATGGCCAAGCTATTTATGGAGAAAGTGACCATTTATGGTCATTGATTAGTGTTTGCACATACCAAAAGCAAGTTATAGGGCACTTCCTTACACAGGTCTCGCTGCATTTGGAGGGCTGTAATGAGAGGGCAGAACCTGCTGTTACTTCATGGTTAAGACAAATTCCACTGATGCATTTGAGAGAGAGATTTATGCAAATTTGAGAGAAGATGTATTGCATCCCTGCAGGAGTTCCTAGGTGTAGTGTCCTTGACCCAATTATCACTGACCACACATTCACCTTAAGGCCAGAAGTGGGATGTTCACAGACGATTTTACAATGGTCAGTTTCTTCATTGACTTCTCAAATCCTGAAGCAGTCTGTGTCCAAATGCAGCGAGACCTGGACAATATACAGGTTTGAGCTGGCAAGTGACATTTACATCTCACAAATGCCAAGCAATGACCATTTCCAACAAGACAGAATTTGAACATTCACATTTGACATTCAATGGCACTATTATTGCTGAATCTCCCACTATCAACATATTGGAGTTTAGCATTGACCATAAACTGAACTCGACTAGTCATGTAAATACTGGGGCCACAAGAGCTGGTCAGAGGATGGGAATCCTGCAGCAAATATCCTACCTCCTGACACCTTAAACCCCTACACATCTACAAGGTACAAGTCAGGAGTGTGATAGAACACTCCTCAATTTCCTGGATGAGTGCAGCTCCAACAGCACTCAAGCTAGACATCATTCAGGACAAAGGAGCCCACCTGATTGGTATAATATCACTGCTCTCTCACTGTTGCATCACAATCCTGGAACTCCCTCCTTAATTGCATTGTGGGTGTCACACCAAATGACCTGCAGTTGGTGAAAAAAGGCATCTCATAACCAGCATCTTAACGCAAATTTGGGATGGATAGTTAAGAAACCCGCATCTTCTGATATATATTTAGAAAAGAAAAATATTGCGATAGATGGGGTAGATTGTGATAAGGTTGGTCAAGTAGAAATCTCAAAATAAACTTCTGAGCCAAACAACCCATTCTGTGCAATGTTCTATGTCACGTGTTCGATGCAGGAGACTCCTATGTGATGAATTCATATATTTTTCCATGCTGCATTGATACATTAACAATGAAAAAGTAAGTACAATACTTAATTGACAGAATTGGCTTCATTCTTGTACCTGAGTTCATGATTCCATTTGTACGCTTTCAAGTGGTTCAGCTGTGTGGTAACCCAAAACTTCTCATGCAGGCAGTGTGCCAGGGAAGAAGTTCTTGGATTTCGACCCAATGACCTGATCGAGGAATTGGGATATATTTCAAGTCAAGGTGCCATGAGACTTGGAAAGGAATCTGCAGGTGATGGTCTATCAAGCATTAGCTGCCCTCGTTCTTCTAGTTGGTAAAGATGACAGAATTTGAAGGTGCTGTCAAAGGAAGTGCATCATCCAGGTTGTACACATTGCCATCACAGTGCTCCAGCTTAAAGGGAGTGAATGTTTAACATGTCAATCAAACAGGTTGCTTTGCATTTGATGGTGTTAAGTTTCTGGAGCATTGCTACGAGTTATGCATCTCCAAGAAAGTACAGACTATTTACTCATGCCTCTGATTTGTACCTTGCAGACGGCCAGACTTTGGGGAGTCAGGTGGTGACATGCCTTCTACACCAATCTGATTTTCTGTCCTCCTCTTTCAGTAACAGTACTTTATATGACTGGTCCCAGTTGATTTCTGTTCAGCGATCACCATCATGTTGTCAACATTGGGAAATCAGTGATAGCAGTGCTGTTGCATGCTTGGGATAGGGAATGGTGTGGAAAGTTGCACGTTCCTGATTCTCTCTTGTTGGAGATGCTCATTTTTTGGCACTTGTGTGGGACAAACCTTGCTTGCTGTTTAACTAACAGTACTCCTTAGGCTGCCTACTATTGCTATTGCCATCAATGAAACTTCAGGCGGGGATCTTGAGCAAAATAAGTTTGTGTTGAGCAATTTGATTGAGTAGAGCTGAATCAGAAATTCTGAAGTAATGATCAAAATATGAAAAGGGACAAGCATTATCAAAGCAGATATGAAATAGCTCATCATATACAGTCTGTAGATTGGGTTGAACTGGTTGACTTGTGATTTAGAACAACTTTCAATCCTGAACGAGAATCTTTAGTTCTAGGTGACTAGTTTAAGCAATAACTGATTACCTAATAAAATCAAAATCAGGTGTGCCTCTCGACTTCATCCATATGAACATAAATGATACATAATGTTTTTATCAGGGAATGCTTTATTGATCTGGCATATGATAGTATGAGTATGAAATATTGAAACGGAAAGTGATAAAAAATTGTGACATGTAGAATTGTCTTTCATTGCCTTTCAAAAGTCTCAAGTAGTACGTTACTTGAAGACTAGTTATGAACACTATTTTGTCCTACTATTGAATTTGCACGTTTCTTCCTGTACAGTATGATTAACCAGAAAGTTCACTTTGATTCTAGATATTTATTGTCTTTGTAAAAAAAATCCAGTAAAACTGTTGAAGCCAAAAGATAGCCTAAGTTGTTCAGCCATTTAAATTTCTCACCTTTCAGTCCAAATTAGGTCATTTTGTTGACATTATGTTCAACCTATTGTTAATTAAGCAAGCTGTTACTGTGAGATTGCCAAGCTCCTGTGAGAGATGATCCAAAGCAGCTTTAAATAGTAAGTTTCAGCCATTGCTCTGAGTAAGCTGAATCAATTTGGATAACCAGTTAGGTGCAGATGAGCTGTCATGTATTGTATCTTAGTCTTCAATAAATTTAGCACATTGCAGCTGTCACTTCAGATAAGCACGTTTCATATATCTGGTTCAGTTTACAATGTCTCCACCTCTGGGCCAGAAGGCCTGGGTTCAAGTCCAACCTGGTCCAGAAATGTTCGAGCCTGAATAGATTGATTAAAAATATGCACGTATTATTGAACTGCTCCACTATCGCCAAAACTGACAAACTGTCCCAGTACTCAGTCTCAGAATTGGATCATGAATTGCCCCTGTAACGAATGGTTTCCAAACAGTGAGTATGGGCCAAATTTTGATGTTAAGACCTGTTCGGGTCTTGATGGCAACAGCTGCTGTGCTTCAGGATATGCAAGAACACTCGGGAATACTTGGACCATGGCTTTTTTCATCCTCTATTATTTGTTCTGCTGTTCATTTTTTTTTGGATTGTCTATTTAGATTGCCGCCTCCTAATTGTAACCCTCCTTTCTTTCTCCTATTTCATATGTAGTAGGGCAGAGGTTCTCAAAATGGGGGCCATGAAGGAGAGCCCCAATACAGTTTGGGGGGGAGCTCATCAAAACTCTGAATCTCTTAAATCTACTCAGTGTGAAATTTAATTTTGTGGCAAGGCAGCAAATTTGCTGATGATACTAAGCTGGGTGGCAGGGTGAAATGTGAGAAGGATGTTAGGAGATTACAGGGTGACCTGGACAGGTTAGGTGAGTGGTCAGATCCATGGCAGATGCAGTTTAATGTGGATAAATATATGGTTATCCACTTTGGTGGCAAGAACAGGAAGGCAGGTTGCTACCTAAATGGAATCAATTTAGGTAAAGGGGCAGTACAAAGAGATCTGGGTGTTCTTGTACACCAGTCAATGAAGGCAAGCATGCAGGTACAGCAGGTAGTGAAGAAGGCTAACAGCATGCTGGCCTTCATAACAAGAGGGATTGAGTATAGAAGCAAAGAGGTTCTTCTGCAGCTGTACAGGGCCCTGGTGAGACTACACCTGGAGTATTGTGTGCAGTTCTGGTCTCCAGATTGGAGGAAAGACATTCTGGCTATTGAGGGAGTGCAGCGTAGGTTCACGAGGTTAATTCCTGGAATGGCGGGACTACCTTACGCTGAAAGACTGGAGCGACTGGGCTTGTATACCCTTGAGTTTAGAAGACTGAGAGGGGATCTGATTGAGACATATAAGATTATTAAAGGATTGGACACTCTGGAGGCAGGAAACATGTTTCCGCTGATGGGTGAGTGCCGAACCAGAGGACACAGCTTAAAAATACAGGGTAGACCATTTAGGACAGAGATGAGGAGAAACTTCTTCACCCAGAGAGTGGTGGCTGTGTGGAATGCTCTGCCCCAGAAGGCAGTGGAGACCCAGTCTCTGGATTCATTTAAGAAAGAGTTGGATAGAGCTCTCCAGGATCGTGGAATCAAGGGTTATGGAGATAAGGCAGGAACAGGATACTGATTAAGGATGATCAGCCATGATCATATTGAATGGTGGTGCAGGCTCGAAGGGCAGAATGGCACCTATTGTCTATTGTCTACATAATCTTGGCATTAGTAAATCATGGGACTTTTGAACATCTACTGACTTGAAGGGAGGAGGTTGGACCAATTGGGTGCTCAAATTCCACATCTAAATATCTCTGTATTTTGTGTACTGGGGCCATATTAATGTTAACTTTTAATTTGCATTGAAATATTTCAATTTCTTTAAAATTAGAAGTTCAGACTTTTGATTGCCGGACAGTAATGGGGCTAGGAGATCAGGTGAAACCACTTCCTTGGCAGCTGTCGACACCCACTAGACGAGCAATATTTTTACAGTAAAATCCAGATAATACTCACCTGAGGAAGCTTCTGTATCATCTACCATTTCAGTTTTTTTACCTCAATGGTCTTTGACCATTTATTTATGTGTACCAGTGACTGACATGACTGCCACCTTCATGAACTGTGAAGGAAATGAGCATTGAAGTGCAACCTTGAATATGTACATCCTTGGGAAAGATCAAGTAGAACCAAGCAAACGATAAAATCAGAAATATAGTTCTCACTTTGGTTTGTGATTCACAATTACTGGTTGAACAAAATCATAGACTACAAAATTCTTTGATGCGGTGTTCTTTCTCAAGGATCATGGAGGTACAGAAGTAGGTAACAGAAGAATGCAGTGTGTTCCCTGTCACAGTCGAGCATATGGAATATCAGGGCCACTAAGCTCAAAGAACCTGGAATTTGTAACAAGAATAATTACGTCCTTGAAGGAAGCAGGAGAGAGATTTATACCAAAAAAATTCAAATCCTTTGAAGAGTAATATCGCAATTAAGGTGAATTTATCTTTTGCCTAGCTCTACATTTTCTTTCCCAGGAATGTAGGTAAAAATACTGTGGTTTCCAATGCAAGTCAGAGATTGGGAATTCTGCAGCAGCTGATTCTCCAAAGCCTATCCAGTATCTGCAAAACATAAGTTAGGATTGTGATGAGATAGTCTTAACTTGTCTGGATGCATGGGACCCCAACAAGAAGCAAGTTTGACATCATCCAAGACATAGCTGTCTACTTGATTGATCCACCAACAACACTTACTACCTCTATCTCTGTCACACAGTAGTAACAGTGTGTGCTGTCTCCAAAATGCTTTGCAGCAACTTAGCAAGTATCCTTTGACTGTTACGGCCTCTACGATGAAGAAGATCATGGCCAGCAGGTGTTTGGGAACACCACCAATTGAAACATCCTCTCTAAGCCACACTGCACCTATATTATTGTTCCTTAAATATTTCTGGCTGAAAATCAGAGAATTCCCTTTTCACTAGCACTGAGAGTGTACTTTCACCATATGAACATTAATGGTTGAAGAAGATGCCTCAAGCACAATTAGTGATAAATAGCATTTAGTTGGCTTGTCAGCCACCTCTACACCTTATGAAAGAGTTAAATGAATAAAGCTTAACTGCAATTTTGAAGTAAGTAATCTAATGGATACTTATTATGCAATTGTTTTCAGTTGCTTGAATGTATATGCTGCTTTGACCCTGGCCTAGATCACCAAAATTTGTGTTACAATCTTGCCAGGGATTCCTGATTTCTCTTTATAAAAGTTGACTAAATATGAGATGCAGGGGACTTACTAAAAGAATAAAGGCACAAGATTCCAGTTTTGACTGAACACCAAGATTTACAGTACAACAGTAATACAATCTATAATGCGTTTACAACTTATGTTTAACACTCAAAAGTATCTGGCTAAATCATGTTATGGGGTATGATTGAATACCCCACAGCACACACTAAATAGCAAATGTGATCAAGACAGATGTCATGAATTTCTCAGCAATTCCCCCCAGACCTTAATGACACAGTGGGCCATCACATCTCATTAATCTTCACAAGGGATTGCAATTCTTCACTTTTGCCGATCTGGCCTTGAAACTCCCTCTCAAGGACTGCTGTGTCATGGACTGCCTCAATGACTGTTCCCCTTTTAGTTAATCACCCTTGTTTACTTGGTGTATGACCACCCATCCCCACCCCCAACCTTGCACCAGACTTCAAAGCTGCGTTCCATACTGACTCTTCAGCATAATTCCAACTTCACTGAGCTAGTCATGCCCCGGATTTTATCCTGACATTCCATTATAGTGAGCAAAAACTGCTTGTGAGCTTTTTAACCCCCACTCTCTGAGCTGCAATGAAATATTACTGCTCGCTGACTTCGTCACAGTCATTCAAAGCTTCCTGCAAATAGAACCAGTGATCTTCCTGGTTTTTTAAAACTCTACAGGGCTATTTGAGTCCTGATTCTAACATTTAGCTGTTAACCAATTGCTAGAAGTACCTCCTAAGTTATAATAACATGGAGCCATCCAACAGTTCTTGGCCTTTCACTGAGTACTGTAAATAGAATCTGTGTTGTTCAGCTGCCTTCCAATCAGTGCAGCTAACTGCAGCATTTGTAACATGGAGATTGCATTTCTCTCTCCATCTCTCAACCTCATTCTGCCTGTAACCTTGGAGCTTCTTTCATTCAACCTTGAGTGACTTGTTGAGGTAGGTAATTTTTTGTTAAGCAAAGCTATTCAGGGTATGGCCCAAAGGCAAATATGTTATTGTGGACCAAGCCAGATTCCCTCAAAACATTTCAAGAAGGTAGTTCAGACGCTAACATTTCTCATTATTTTAAGTGGGTGTAGAGTGGATATTCCAGAAGTGATGTGGCTGGTGACAACACTCAGTTTTAAACAAAATAGAATTTATTTATACATGAATGAAAGAAAGCTGAATTTAGAATAACACAACTATTTGAAAACCTTGTCGACTCTATTGCAACTTAATGATGCTGTTCTAAATACTTGCAATATTCCCATAAACACCCCCTTGGCAATAAAAGGTAAATTCAAACACAGGTTCTTTCAAAAGAGATGTCAGAGAGAGGATCAGCATGGAGCTGTTTCTTTGGGTCCAGCAGCTTCTCTGGGTTCCTGGCTAAAACTCGACCAGCAGCTGGAATCAAAACAGCTTGCTAAAACCAAACCAATTCCTGAACTTGGCGACTGGCCACTCCCCTTTCTTTGTGCAAGTGTTTTTTTTCAAACTTAAAAACTTCTTCAACTAGACAAACCCAGACATTTCGGAGCCCTTGCCTTTACACCCCTCTGAAAACAAACAAGGACATCATAACCTTGTTAAAGGAGCAGCATCGTTCAAACTATGGAACTAGACCACAGATCAGTCATGATCTCATTAAATAATGAAAGCGGCTCAATGGGCTGAATGGCCTACACATGTTCCTATGTTACTATATTAAAACTCTTGCACTAAGCCTCGCCTCTATGACTTGGTCCACTTTAATGTAGCCACATAGCAATTTTTGGGATTCAGTGTCTTCTTTTACAGGTCACACATGGTTGTTTTCTGAAGACATAAATGCTTACAATAAGGATTCATTTGTTATTTAGAAAATGCCTTAATATTATGTAAATAAATAGTTAGGCTTCAGTTAACTTGCTATCGTTAAAAAATGCTAGGAATAAGAATATTCATGGTGGGTATTTATGATGATAAATAAATATCAAAATTTGTCAATTGCATTTTGCAGACAGTACATTTAACTTCCCTGTTAATTGACATAGTCTGCAGTTGGAATTTCTCAATTAGCCAGCTCTTTAGCAAAATTTCAAATTATTCAAGTACTCAATGTGGAGTGTAAAATGTCAGGGAGTGCAACTATGTTTTCACTTAAATTCAACTTGGAAAGTTAACCACTATGTGTCATTTTATCTTGATTACATTCTTGATGCAAAACTGTTCCAATGTTCTATTTATCACTGATTCACTTCCTAATTTTTGTTCATTTGTTGATTGACAAGCAATTATGTTACGTTGATTTAGATCTAGAAACAAAAACATTATTTATATAATTAGATAATTTGAACTCTCGTATATTAAGTACATTGCTTAAAAATAGGATCAATTTTTAAGAAGCCGATTCTGAGAACATATTTTTATTCCAAACTACACATCACATCTTTCTACAAATGTTTTTCAGAATTTAATATGTTCAGATACTTGTGACAAGGATGACAGTTTTTGCCCATCAAATAGAAGAAAGTGTATGATATTTATCCCTCTTAATGATTTGTGTAACTGTCAGGAGTTAATAGGGTATCTTCAGGGAAATTCATTGTCACAGGTTATACTCTGAATGGATTTAACTGGAAATTAGGATTGCGACTCAATTGCTGTCAGAATTATGACTTAGAATATGTTACACACTACAACGTAATTAATCTGATAATTTGCTAAGTCAAAAGAAGATGGTTTTATTGTTGCATGTTAAAACCTTGTGGTTTGCTTTAATCTCAGACAAAGATGGAGGTCACCTAAGTACACTCTCTTGTATAGGCTTTGGATAGCTTTACTTGGGAATTTTAAAAACCCAATTCAGAGGGAAAAATGGAGTATAATACAATTGCTTTCCAAGTTAATTGAATAGTCACTTTTGCCTTACCACCAGTTTTTATTTTTAAAAAAAGTATGGGGGTTAGTTGCCAGTCTTCATAGTGAATTCACAATCCTATAGAGAGAAAATAGAATCAATATTGTTTTTCCAGCACTTTTCAACATTTGCACAAAGGATTCATTCCAAATCATAACTTGGTTTGAGCTGGTTGCTTTTCCACAGATATATAAAGAAAAATAGAAAATGTTACAAACATGAAATAAAAACAGAAAATGTTTAAAAGCTAGATCTGTAAAAGAGATTCTCACTGATTTGAGTATTTTTCTTCTCTGAGTTGTGAATTCGTCATTTTTTAAGGCATTTCTACAGTAGTATTTGAATAATAAATATAAATTTTCAAGAGAATAGTAGAGCCCACTTGAGGGAGTTAAGTCACAAGAAGGCTTTGATCTTGCAAGGGCAGAGGAATTGGGTAGGCGGAGGTTATTAAAGTTGAAAAGACATGGAACTGGTTGAGATGCACTCAGTAATTTTGTAGGAAGTGAAAGTGGTAATTGTAAGAATGCTGGCCACAATCTTTCAGTCTTCCCAATACTCAAGGGAGGTGCTAAAGACCGGAAAATTGCACATGTGACTGCTTTGTTCAAGACCAGTTCTAAGTATTAGCCCAGCAATTACAAACCACTTAGTTTAGCTTCAGTGATGTTTTCAAGGCCTCAGCTCCACTTACCTGCCCTCCCTCCATAATCCTTAATTCCTTTACTGTTCTAAAAAGTATTTAGCTTTAAAACATTTACTAAGGATGCCTTAACTATTTCAGTTGGCAGGGGATTCCATGGATTCACAACTCTTTGGGTAAATAAGTTCCTTCTCAATTCTGTCCTAAATCTGCTCCCCCCCAGTTTTGAGGCTATGCTCTATTTTCCAAGTTCACCCGCAAGTGGAAACATCACCTCTATCTTATCTATTCCCTTCATAATTTTATATGTTTATAAGATCCCCCTCATTGTTCTCAATTCCAATGAATGTAATCCCATTCTACTTAGTCACTCCTTGTAAGCCAGCCCTGAACTCTGGAATCGACCTTCTGCACTCCCTGTAGTACCAGTATAAGCTTTCTCAAGTAAGGAGACCAAAACTGCACATTGTACTCCAGGTGTGCCCTCACCAGCACCCTATACAGCTGCAACATAACCTCCCTGTTTTTGAATTCAATCCCTTTAGCAATAGTCAAAATTCCATTTGCCTTGTTAATTACCTGTTCGCACCTGCATTCAAACTCCTGTGATTCATGTAAAAAGGGCACCAAGGTCTCTCTGTACACCAGCATGTTGTAATTTTTTTTACCATTCAAATATTAGTCCTTTTTACTGTTATTTCTACTGAAATGGATGACTTCGCAATTGTTAATATTGTGTTCCATCTGCCAGCGCTTTGCCCACTCACTTAAAGTATCCATGTCCCTCTGCAAAGTTTCACTGTCCTCTGTACACTTTGCACTATCCACTCATCTTAGTGTCATCCACAACTTTGACACATTGTACCTGGTCCCCGATTCAAAATCATCTATGTAAATTGTGAATAATTGCAGTCCCAACACTGATCCCTGAGGCACACCACTAGCCACCAATCGCCAACCAGAAAAGCACTCATTTATTCCCACTCTTTACTTCCTATTTGTTAACCAATCCTGTATCCATGCTAATACATTACCTATGATGCTATGTATCTTTACCTGATGCAGCAGCATTTGTTGAATGCTTTTTGGAAATCTAGATGCACCACATCTACTGGGTCCCCGTTGTCCACCATGCTTGTAATATCTTTGTAGAATTCCAGTAGGTTATTTGGGCATGACTTCCTTTCACGAGCCCACACTGCTTCTGCCCAACAGGGCAATTTCTATCGAGATGTCTTGCTATTTGTTCCTTGATTATCATAGAATACAATCAAGAAAACAAGTGTCCCAGGGTAACACAAGTAGTCATCTTTCTCATGACCTCAAATATCACTTGCAGCACTTTTCCCTTGTTCAAAATATAACTTGCGGCACTTGGAGAGTTGCGTTCATTTTCTACAACCATTGAAATGCAAGTAAATGGATTTTATTTTGTGGGGGGCATAAGTTTCATACCTCCAGATGGAAACAGTGGAGCCTGGCTGATTCAATTTATGTGCAATGCAGTTGCAACTCACCTGAGCATGTGCCACTTGTGGATCACAGTTTTCTCATTTGTGAAATGAACAAGATGTTCCATTATATCCTATGGTGTGTGTTGTCCCATTTGTTTACCTTCTGCCAGACAGGTTACAGTATTAAGGATGCCAAAAATATCTATTGGAAACATTAGGATATGCATGGTCAGGCTGAATACAGGACTTTTTAAAATTATTACACTAAATTAAGTGTCTGACTTACCAAAGATTTCTTTCAGTAAAATGTGTTGATAATCAAACTTAAGTAGTCACAAAAGATATAAAACATTATTATGATTGTTCATTAGTTATCTAACTAACCATTTCAAGCTCCCAGTGATTGGAGTCAAACAATGCAATCACCAAGTTATTATTACACTGATAAGTCAAACACCTATGACCCTTCATTTTAAGAGTTTAGCAAAATCAATGACCTATGACCAATTCATGAACCCAGGAGTCAATCTGTGGTTGATGACTCTTTGGAAATTTAGTCTTGCTCTACTGAATGTAAATCCACTAGGTAAAAACAATGACTGCAGATGCTGGAAACCAGATTCTGGATTAGTGGTGCTTTAGGCTCTCTGCCTGTATTCCTGATGAAGGGCTTTTGCCCGGAACGTCGATTTTACTGCTCCTCGGATGCTGCCTGAACTGCTGTGCTCTTCCAGCACCACTAATCCATGAATGTAAATCCAACTCCATCTTCTACTTGGGGACCAACTTGCCTTATTTTTCTGTGGTGTTACTGGCATTTGTTTGGGCCATTCTTTTTTGATGCAGTTCATATACGTAATAGCCTTTTGTAAACGTGCCTCCAAGTACTACCTGCTCTCGTTAATTTTTCTGTTGGGCAGTAAGTGAAAACCTGTGATGACATAGTTTCCTTTTCAAATGCTGTAACTGAATGTACTTGAATCCTCCAAAATATACAACAAAGTACATCGTGCATTTGAGCAAGACTTGTAATCATCATGTATTGAACATATGACTTCAGTCGAGGTTCGTTATAGCTGAGTTGGCTGGACAGCTGTTTGCACTGCAGGGTGGCGCTAACAGCATGAATTTAATACCCCCTGTTGTGAGCATGAAGAATGAGATTACCTTCAAGATTCTGCTGCTTAACTTTTCCCCTCTCTTGAGGCATGGTGACCCTCAGATTAAACCACGACAAGTCATTTCTCTCTCTCTGAGATAGGCAACCGCTGCTCCTCACCTTCATTTGGACAGAGAAGAAGCATTTTCTAGGGGGAAACCAATGCTGTCAACAGAAGTTATTAGCTTGGCACTAATACAATAGCAATGTCAGCAAAGAGCCAAATTGAAATAATACCAATATATACATGGCCAGATTTATCAACCAGTTGAACCATGAGCCAAAGCCCCAATCTCCCCATTCACTGCCTTCTGTCATTTGATTGACGAAAGTGTGGATGTTACCTACATGCTTGGTAATGTTCTCGATGAGGTCAGTAACTCCCATTATACACATGCCCTTTACTATGGCGAAACCCCACCATCTTTGGCGAGTAGGTAGTCGAGGGCGTACCGTTTTGCTGGGAAAATAGACGTGATTCTGAGAGCATGTCCTTAACTCCTGCTAAGGCCGACTCATTGCCTAAGAGGGTGAGACCGCAAATAAGATTGTTTCGGTTTTGATGGTTAATAATTCCTGTAGATCCTCCTAGGGAAAAAGCACTAAGAAGTGCGTAGCCCACAGACTGGGCTTTACTGTTACCCAAAGCCTTAGCATCCCTCCAATGCGCGCAGAATTCAGAGGAGACTGAACGTTTGGTAGGGAAACCCCAACCCCATTCTCAGGTAGTTGTACATGGAACAGTAGTCGGGGGAAGTATCCCTATGGCTACAGCATAGGGAGTACCTATTTCATCAAGAACAAGGAGGTTGGTTGCTTTGCCTTGGCTGAAAAACTCATAACCGGCTTTCGTATACATAATGGAGGGAGCTTCCCAATAAGAAGCAGGCCTGTCTTTGTGACTACACTAAACGTATGTGTAGTCTATGGCTACAAAGGATAGTCTCCCTGGGTGCTTAGGGTGAAAGCTGTTCAATAAAAAGAGTTGGGTCTTTCAGTAAGAGATGCGTTTATTGTCCCAGACTGGTTCCTTCCATCCCACGATTGGGAAGGTGGAGGACCGCCGTTACAGGTCTCAAAGTGAAGGTGGGTGCCATTACCCATACCACAAAGAGCCTGAATACCAGCAATAACAGACTCACACACTTCCAGTAGGCATGCGCATGAGATGCGAGGTCCTACAGGGGAGCAGTAGTGGTTGGTACATTTGACTAAGGCGCGTGGAATAGTCTGAGTCACATTCACGTATGTGCTTCCCCATCCCATATCATCATAACAATTGGGATAGGCTACCCCGGACTTAGTAGAGGAAGTCCACAAGCAACTAGCAGGTGGAGATAAGTAATAGTCAAAAGAAACATCATGTCTGGTCAATGCTTTAGAAGTATTCCCTATTCCATCATTGGGATTTGGGAGGGGGAAAGGGACCTAAGAGTCCTTTGCTAATGTGAGTGCATAACAGACCACTTCATCCTGGCCAAATATTTTTTGTGACTTTGAAGAAACAAATTGTTAGAGAAAGGTAACATTTCTCCCTCTCTTTTGTGATGTGCTAGTTTAGACCTCTTTGAATAGCGGCAAGACTGACCAGGGCCGCCCATAGCACAATTGAAATCAAATGGCATAAAACACCTTGACGGGGTAAAGACCATTGAGACTTGTCATGTAAACAAACTGTCCGATCTTCTTGATGCAGTTGACCATTGCGACAGTCATTCTTGGTAATGTTCCATGCATTGAAGGAATCAGTCTCTTGGCACGCAAGAATATTGTTTTGGCATAAATGGTCGACAATCTGTGGTTGCTCAGGATCACACTGGAAAATCATCCCTTCTTGAGCACTTATGCCGTTGACAATGAGTCAACATAATAGGGTAAGTGCGATCTTCATCATCTCCCACCTTGCAAGGGGCTCGTTTGATGACCTTGCAATGATGAAGGTGCCCAGCGACCTTATCAGCAGTAGGGGTGGTGAGGAGAACCTGGAAGGGTCCCGCTCAGCGAGGTTGGAGAGCATGGCGTGTCTGTTGTAATAGAGTATAAACAATTCCCTCCTTGCCTAAGTGTGTACAAGATGCACATAATCAACTAAAAGAGGCAGCAGCAAAGAAGGAAAACAAACATGTCCAGCAGGGCTCACCTACATTTTGGTTTGAGTATTGAAGGAGTGCCCAATTTGAGGTCATAGTTTGTGCTTTTCAGCCAGGGACTTTTCCTTTGATTTCTGTACCTTACACAGGCCTGGCATACCTATCCCCATATTGTCTGTATCTGAGTTTTGCTGGGGCTCAATGGGACAAGAAGTTTGGGGTGTAAGTGCCTGCCTGGCAGCAGCATTCACCTGCCCAGTACTTTGGAAACTATAAGCAGCATCAGCATGAGCCGAACATTTTGATAACTGCCAGATTGATTGGAAAAAAAAACAGCATTACCAAAACGCCGTCCCATGGGGGTTAAAAATCCTCTATGTTCTCACGAGGCTCCAAAATCGTGGGTCACACCAAAAGCACAACAAAGAGTCAGTATGTATTAGCAGATTTTCCTTTTGCTAGGACGCAAGCATGTCGATTCCCTACATTAGCTCCAAGGTAACATGAAAGACAAATCACTCCCCAGTGGCCACATTTCCATAGTGTAAGCAAGGGCCAGCCATTTGTCCCTGGGGGAATTTTGCAGTCCTGTTCCCAGTCTCAAAGGTGTAATACTGGGGCCTGCCTGTCCCCATTTCCAGGGTCCCCTTGGGAAAAGGTTGCTCAGCAGTGGTCTCTGGGTGGGCATCTGAGGTAGGTTCCTCCCCCAGTGGGTATCCTGGTCTCAGTCAACACTATCAGAGCTGCGTATGGCATTTGGGATTGCAAGGGTGCTGGATATAATCAGTTTTACCTGTAACTTGGGTCGTGGTTCAGTCTGATTCTGGCCATCCCAATAGAAAGCCACCGATCATCTCATTTATGACTGGAAATTCCTGGACTAGTTCATTTTGTTTGTCTGGATCATGCCAGTGCCACCAGGAGGAAAACATTGCAAAAGCATAGGGTTAAACAAAGATGAATCAGCTTCTCGTTTTTTTTTTCAATTATATACCACTTCCATTAGACAGACAGCCCCATATTTCAGTCTTGTAGCACAAGCCATTTGTATTCATGCTACTCCCAGAATTTTGCTGCATTTACATCTGTATCACCCTTGGACATATTGAGCAAATTGGGCCGGTTTGTTCTTGCAGTCAGGGCCGTGCTTTATCAGCAATACTCTGATTCTTGGGATGGGCTCTGGTTTAGGAAGGTGTACCCCCATATCGGCTGGGAAGACTAGATGCTTCATTTTCAAAAGGAGGAAAGGTTTGTAATAAGGGTTGGGGGGTGGGGGGGGGGTCGTGCTGGGGACAATCGGGAGATGTTCGGGGCTCGGCGGGTATTCATGAATAAAATCCCCATCTCAAATAGGGTCGGGATGCCTGACATAAGCTTGGAATTCTGAGTAGAATCTAGGTTCTTTATTTTACGGCGTTGTTGCTTTAACCTTGTTTGTATATTCCTCAGCCTTAATAGCCTTACACCGTTTCTCATGTCCCTTTTATTTTTTTCATCTCATGTCCTTTTTTTTTCATCTAACCATTCACAGTCAGCTATGAACATCTCCCAGCTTTGAGGAGTTCTGTCTGTTATACATACCTCTATCCCTCAATCACATGTAGACTTCCTTCATCTGGCCAGTAAGGTATCTTTAGTTAGCAACGAATTAATGCAGCCATGCTTCAAATTAACCATGAGGCAATGAGACAGGACACTAACAATGTGTTAAGCAATAAAACCAAGCAGTCCTGCTAATGAATTCTGATTTTGTGATTCAGGGCTAATACAATTGATTATATATAAACAAAATAAATGTAATTCAGAGGTGGAAACTGAACAAGTGCCTAAGACATTTTAAAAGTCATCAATATAAACTAGAAATTCATTTATTCAGTATCCAATATTTAAATGTAAAATGTATACAGTTTCCAACTCTGAAATCCTGGTATAATTACCTGGTTCTAGTCCCTTTACCTAACTACCAGATTAGGTTCCTTAAGCAGTTTCTGACCAGTCATTGCTCATTTACAATGCTATAGACTGTGAAATTACTGTAGCTGCCTTAAAAGGTCTTGTCCACTCAGATGATAACAGAAAAACTTCTGTGCACAAATAATGGCCGAATCCAAAGACACCGATATTAGCAATAGGATGTTAATTTTGTTACATGATTTATCACAATATAATGTTGAATTGAAACTTCAATTGTCATTGAGGGAGAAGAATTAATATAAAAGAAGGCTACGACTAGGCACACCATAATTACCAATGAAACACAGCAGTCTTAAAATTAAGTGAAAACAAATGAGTCTGAAACAAACAAGTAAATCGGCTAGTATCATTTTCTGAAAACAATGCTGTTGGTTTGGGATATTTTGGATCTATCTTTATACTTTCAGTTTTACAAAATTTAACTAAATTAAATAAGTTCATGCAATTCCTCCACTTAAATGTTAAAGTCTGAAGTGTTATTCCTCTATGTTAGGTTTAGATTATAACAAATTGAGCAGCGACCTGCTCTCATCCTGCAACAGAATGATTCTGTACCTGACTCCCAGATTTGGTGCTACTGTTTTGCTTCCTTCAGTCAATTCTTTCATTAGTACAACATGTAGGGGTGAGAAGGGTAAAAATGATCTTTGGCAGGAGCATGAAATAATGGGGAATTTGAGAGCAAGTTTATACTGATGTCAAATGGTGCAGAATCGAAGAAGACTTTTTATTAAAATATTATAATGTTGTCTTTCTGCATATTAAATTGATTTGAAATTAAATAAGATTGGCTTTCATAGAAGCATAAAAGCGACTGGTTAGAAATTGACAGTAGGGTAGTCGTGGCGAGTAAGAAGAACAGGGGTTAATATTTCATTTCATAATCACTGACAGATCCCTAGTCTTAAAAGGAAATCATGTTAAATTCCCAAAATGCAAATCATATTCAAAACAGCCCTGAATCTCAAGCTCCAGGGAACAAGACACACACATTCAATCACCGTATTCAAGCAAATGTGCATTCAAACCGGATCTCAGAGTTAAACTTTCTGCAAGCTGCAGGGAATCATCTCTCTCGCACCCTCTCTTTCTCACACTTGCTGTCTCGCACTCACTCTCTCTCTCTTTCAGTCACACTCTCACACATTTTAAGGGTAATGAGGCACTCACATTCCAAAAGTCAAAGTTAGGGAGTTTAGCCTCATAAATCCTGGCTGTGGCACATAGCTGCTTAACTAATTATGCGAGAATTATATCACTGGCCAGCTTTCTTCTTTTAACGTGACAAAAACAGCAACCACCCTCCATGTTTCATAAACAAAGGACAAACGCCAAAACAAGCAGAACAAAACCAAAGCAGACAAACAAGACAAAGCGGCAAAGCAAGGCACGCCAAGCTGAACAGATACAACAGAGAAGATAATCTCGACCTATAACTTTCACTAATCAAAAACCCGACAATGAACAACAGGACGAATGATTTCTGCAAAACATTCTCGACTTTCTAGAACCCTGACAGTCTCGTTATAATATATCACGATACTTGTTTGTTTTGTCTTTCACGGAATAATTTGGAAATCAATTTAGACAACGCCAATTTGACCAAATTTGAGTCCCCAACTTATTTCAAGTACTTCCCTATGCAGGTCCCCGACCTGTTAGTGGGGTTCCCAACTTCTATTTTTTTTAAAGAGTCCCTGACTTTATCCGGATTCCCAATCCGCAGGTGCCTGACCTGTTTGTGGGAGTCCCCAACTCCTTTTCTAACCTTTTCTGAATGAATTCTTACCAAGGCTGATCTTTTCCGTGCTGAACTGAGATGATAAACAGCGAGGGGTCGAGTTAACCACTCCTTGAATGAGAGGAAAACCAAACGGAGATACTCACATCTGTCCGGCCGATTCCTCTGCTCTCAGTAGTGGAGGACTCGAGACTCTTACACCACTGCCCACAATCTTTCCGTACCAAGTCTGACTCATGGCATCAGATGAAGATCTGGACACCCACCTAGGAGGAGCGGAGTGGGGGCTTCTCTGTTCTGTGATCAGTCAATAAGCACTCACAATCAGTCTGCTTCTTTTAGACTTCATTCTTTATTTCTTCATATGGCTGGCTACAAAGCATCCGGAAGCACAGAGGTTGTGTACATCCGTATTCCTCTGAGGAGCTGCACACATGGCTCAAAGCAAAGACATTTTTTTACTTTTGCAAAAGAAAGGTACTATGATCGCATAGTACATTTAGACAATTACCAATCAATACACGATATTGCTTTATTTGACATTTACCTGGTCCACTGATATTTCCTGGGAACTAACTTTGTTTTGCAAATCTCACTAACTGAGCTTTTGCACTTGCATCTGAGGGTGAGTTAGGATGGCCAGTAATGTCTTATCTAATCGAGCTACTTCTATTCTGTAAAGGGAGCATTGTCTGCTAATCTCTATTGAAGCAGCCTGTGGTTAGTCAATTACGCAGCTATAGCAGAGTTGTTGATTTGCAGCCTCAAAGCCATTTTGTCATGTTATTTACATCGAGAAGCCATTTTATTGCCCAGCTAAGTTATTAAGAACATTTGTTAAATGGGTGTTCCTGATGACAACTAGTTAGCTCAGCCTGTATTCAGGTTTCAGATCCTCAAGTTGAGCAAAATGGTTTTGGTTTTTACAGTGAGCAGTACTGCAGTAAATTCTACAGCTGCTTTCAGTGTGTAAGTAAAGCATCAGTCTGGTAAAAGTCAGAAGTTACAGGACACTAGGTTATAGTCCAATAGGTTTATTTAATGTCTGAAGCTTTTGGAGCACTACTCCTTTGTCAGGTGACTTGGGATTTCCTGTTGGATTACAACTTGCTGTCGTGTGACTTCTGAATTCATCCGCTCAGTCCAACACTGGCATCTCCACATCAGTCTGGTAAAAGTATATGTTATTAGGCAACCAAATGTCTTCTAATCCATATGCATAATTTTTAATTAAAATGGCTAGAATGAATTGCAATTTGTGATCTTAGAGAAGTTTTAATAACACAAAGGTATTAAAACTTATAGAATGTGATCATGTGAAAAATATTTCTGGTATATTGTACAACAAAGTGGATCATTCACGTTTGATTCCTTACGTGATAAGAAAAAAATAGCAACTTTTCTAAATAATTTAACAGTGGGGATGTGAAGTAAAAAATTCAATTGTATTAGCTATTAACATATATGAGAAATGATTGCAAATGTGACATTTGCATTAACCAACCCATGCTGGAATAATGCTTAATCTCACAATCCATGCTACAAAACACTAGCCTGTTATCAATAAACCACTCATCACCTTGTACTCAGATTTGAATTGCTTTCTGGTGGAGACATATTTTAAGATAGTGTTTTTATTGAAGGATTTTAAAAGTGAAAATGTAAATTGACTAACTGGTTTAGGGAAATAAATTCTGATTGTAATGTGTGTCAAACTTGAAGGTGAGGGCACAAGCTTTAACTTTGAGTTGAAGAGCAGGGGGAGAGATGAGATCAACAAGTTACGGATTGCTGAGCAAGCAGGAAATGGTCTCATGGGTATGGTGTGGGCAGAATGCAGGAATGGAGATTGCCTATGCGAACATTGAGAAAATCAAGTTACAGGAAATAAACCATATGCTGTTTGTGTTTAGATGAAGTTTGATTGAGCATTGCAGATGTTCCAAAGGGTAACTCAAGCGATTTCACTAATACATTTGAATATGGAATTTACAACTCAACTGCAGGATGATCAAACTTTGCACAGCTGAGCCACAAAATAAGGAATGTTTAGGCAGAGAATTACATGAATGGGATAAAAATGAGTCCAATCGTGCACACAATTTATCTGGCTAAAGTCATGTTGTACCAAATGCAGGCAGTCCCTTGTAATGAGACATGAGGGGAGAATTGTTGAAGAGAATGATTTGATGGATCTTGTCAATAACCATGCAAAGCTTGTTGAGAATGCGGCTGCTCATTGCAATGTCCTTTTTGTCTCAAAGTAATTCAGCACCCTTGATACAGTGGTAGGCACAGGATTGAAAGGCTTTGGACAAGGCATTTGTCATGAACTAAGAATTGAATTGGGAAATCAGAGTAGACAAATGGAATAGTGGTATACTGTAAATCCTCACCTAATGTTGTGGTTACGTTCCTGAATATCATGACTTTAAATGAAATAATTTTAAATGAATCATAGGTTCCATTGAGAATTGATGGTAAGTTCAGAATCAGAATCCTTCAAACATTTTTGCCATAAAAGAAAGTTAAAATATATAGCACAGTGCATTGTAGTTGACATAACAAGAATGAATCACATAATATGAACTAAATACAGTGCAGTATTTCAAAAATAAACTGATGTGTATTTTTAGATTGACTAAGCTCGCTCCAATCCCTGCAAAGATCCCTCAACAAAATAATTCTGGCCACTAGATAGGGCACTTCCGAATGAGTTTGAAGTCACAGCTCAAAGAAGGAAATTCCTTAACTGGCAAAGGGAATTGCTTCTGATAAAAACAAAGGGGGACAAGGCCAGGCTGAGGGGCGGATAAGCTGCAAGGCACGACCAGGATAAGGGCAGAGAGAAATGATGCCAGATGAAAGCCAAGTTCATAGAAGGAAGCAAATGGAGAGTGTAAACAACTCTGGGAGGCATGGCCATTGTGGAGGGTCAATGGCTTTAAGTTGGGACAATGAACAAACTGAGAGGGAACAGGCCTTAAAACTAAAATAATGTTAAAACAAAATGACATTCAGCAGGTAGTGAAGCAAGGGCTTGCTGTGTTTTTCAACACAGACTATTGATGTTTGAAAGAGGGAGTGAAGGCATCCGAAAAAAGAAAGCTATTTGTAATGTTAGAAATTAGAGAGCAGGAAAATAATCAGTTAAGCAGTCAAAACTTGGATAGTGTGTTCTACAATTGGGGAAGAGGTCAATATTATGAAACGTCATTTTTGAAAATTAACAAATCACAAAAAAATTGATCTTCTTTTTCTTTAAAAGTAAAGCACAAAAATGTTTTAAATTTACAGTTTATGACAAGCTACTGAGCAATGCCTCAATGAACCTAATTCTGATTGTTAGCCTGAAACTAAATTGTAATTGCATTTGTTAGAGTTTAAGATAACTGACATAACAGCACTTGGAAGGTGATTAATTATTTTGAAAAAGATGCTCTCACACACAGCTTTAATGTTGAAGCATAAGGCAACCCAAAGCTCAAACTCCCACAATGCCCTTTTCTCCACCTTCTCTGTCCTTCTCCCTCCCACTATTCCCATATTCTGATAACCTATTCTGATAAACAGCAAGTCCTTGCTTCACTTTTTGATTTTGTATATGGTCAACACTTTCAAAAAATAATCTTAGAAAAATCCTTGTGATTGTTTCAGTTTTCGTAAAGCTTATTTTAGTTTGTCTAAATATTGTTGAACAATTATAAAAGCTATGTAGAGCAAGTGAATGAATGAATGGTTTCTAAAGGGGAATGGAAATCAAATGGTTATCCTCCGTAATTATTTTGTCCATCCTAAAACTTTTACTGAAACAAGGCAAAAGATGGGATGTTGCAATTACATAATGCATTAATTTAACACTTGATATCTCTGTGGTTGCTGCTTATTAACACCCCTGCATGTGGAGAGCAATTACAATTTTCTATTATGAAGTTCTGTAACCAGCTGTTTAAAAAAAAGGCTAAAGTCCTCAGTATACAGAATTTAGTAAAACAATGAGAACCAAAAAACCCAGAATGTATCATCAAAATCATAATTAAATCCAGATATTGGTATAATTCATAACAATTAAAACAGTTGTACTAATGCATGAAACAAATTTTGTCAGCTCCCAACACAATAATGCCCAGATATTTCAGAATATCATACCAAATTAAAACAAAGTATTGCCAATGTTCTTTTTGTTAATGATACATACTTTGGTTTCAACTCATGCTTTGATGATCACAAAATCATTTCACTCTGGAAAGATAATTTGTTGTCATTCGTAGAATATCCTACACTACAAATCACTGCACACTCTAATCCAATTTTAGGACGATAACACTACTATGTATAAGTGCTGATTATATTAACACTGGTTAGTTTGCATGGTCTTTGCATTTTATTCCTGAAGAAGGGCTTATGTCTGAAACGTCGATTCTCCTGTTCCTTTGATGCTGCCTGACCTGCTGCGCTTTTCCAGCAACACATTTTTAAACTCTGATCGCCAGCATCTGCAGTCCTCATTTTCTCCTAGTTTGCATGGTCCCCTGATATTCAGGCGACTCCTGTAAATCTGCATATCTTCTGAGGCAAAGATGTTGAAGCTTTTAACTTTGTGGATCACCTTTTTTATGAAGGGAAATTTCTTTCTGTCTGACAGTTTTTGAGTGAAATACGATAATGATGATGTATGTAAAGAAACTAATAAAGAAACAATAAATGTCATTATTGTTTTCTGATCATTCATGCTATTTTGTGTTATCTCTATTCAGTTAAGTAGCTAAAATAAACATCAGTGCTAGGTTTAAAGGTGTATCATGGTCACAAATGGTTTTGTAAATTTGAATATATTTCTGACATTAAATATATATAAGAACTGACCAACATAGGTAGAACTGAGACAAATATGTCTTAATTTTTGCCTTCAAGGTGACGATTCTCCACAAAGTAGCATTTTGTGATCACGGTTAGATGTCATACTCCTTGTGAATACAGATTTTCGAAATCAAACTGTTCAAAGATACTCTTATACAACACTGAAGCAGATGGGACTTCAACCTGGTCTCCTGGCTCCATGTATACAGTCTTTGACTCTGCAGAGATGGAATGACTTTTGTAGAATTGTCATCTGCCAGAATTTATTTCTCATAGTCATGTGAAATTCATATTTGCAAATCGCAAAGTAAAATGCATTTCGAATGCATTTATACTGCCATTTTGATCTTGCAGGTAAATTTTCATAGTTTAATAAGGACAATAAACAGTTTTGGCATTTTATTGTTAATTATAATGCCAACACCTGCCAAATTTGATTAATTTAATGCATGATAGTTGAACATTTGATGGTAGAAATTATTTGTAATATTTAGGAATCCCCTGTGTAATTAGAAATGTAATGAAAACTCTTTGATTGTTATTCATAATCTTTTAAGTTGATGCATTTTAATTCAGACTTAAAATCACTGGAAGCTCATTAATTGCAAGTTTAAGCACTGCCTTGTTTGCAAGTGTATGTTAGAATTTGTCAGATTTTACAACTGTTTTCTGTAATTTTTGTTGCCAAACTGCTGCTGTGACATTTTACTGCAATCATTTTAAGGCTAAAAGTGATACTTGTAACAACTTGTTTCTGAGCCATAATGCACATCTTTATCTTGGCTTCTTGTGCACTGGTAATATCCCTACCACTGTGCCAGGAGACCCAGGTTCACATTCCACCTGCTTCAGCTTTGTGAAAATGAAGATTAGAAAATTAGATGTACGTATGTTAATCTTTATCGAGATGGTCAATTTGAGTTATGATCTGTTTTATCAGAGCAAGAGCATCTTTTGTTTTCTGTAGAAGTTGATTCACCTTGTTGGCATTTTTAGAAATGGAAACAGAATTCTCAGTTTAATTCTCCCTATCTAGGATTTTATTATCAGACTGTAATATTTATAAACTAGATGGCTAGGGCACTTTGTTTATTAGCAGAACATTGATACTTCTTGGCTGGAACGGAAAAATAGCTGCAAAGCATGCTTTGCAAATTTGTTTTTTCTTGAAATGAGAATTAATTAAAAGCAGTGCAATATTCACAGATTACTACAATCTAATCAAGTTTGCTAGTTGTGTTTTACTCAAAGGTGTAAAGGAAATTAATCCGAAACAAGTCTGGATTGAAATGTTCCTTTGAGTTCTATATCTAGTTTCTTGATGACTGTGTCTTATTGATAACTTTCAGTTTTGCTGTTCTCCACAAGTGGGAACATTTTCTCTGTGGCTAGTCTATCAAAATATTTCATTACTTTAAAGCCTTTGTGTTCACTCTGCAACATTTTTGAGTGTCGAGAGCTCAAGCATGTTCATGATTTCCTGAGAGATATAAGCTTGCAGTTTTGGTATCACCTTAGTTTTCCATTATACTTTGCACAATCTATCTTTTTTATTCATAGCAGTAATAACCGAACGCAATACTCTGAAGTAATCTGACCAGAATTCAATTAAAATTTAGAAGAAATTTTCTCATTTTCAGATCTTTTGTTCTGGAACTAAATCCGAGTGCTTGGTGTGCTTTTGTTACAGCCGTATCCACCCAAGCCAAAATTTTCAGTGATTTATTTATATTTTCACATCCTTAACATTCCTGTCCCTTTGAGATTCATATTCTTTCATATTTTTCTCACTAAACTGTGTCTCACACTTGATTGTATTAAAATAGATTTGACAATTCTATTCTTATTCCTCAATTTTATTTGATATTCATTGAAGTTCAAGGTGTTGACTATTTCTTCTCCTCTGTCAATCTCTCAAGTTGCAGGTATGAACAAATTTAGAATTTGCTTTTTGAATTCCAAAGTCTAAATCATTTGTCTAAGTTGTCAAGAATAATTGTTTTAGCTTGTGGGTACCAACTTTCTCTCACTCCTACCATTTGTCCCTAGTCTCTGGTTCATTTTTCAGCCAGCTCACTATCCATTCTGATTGTCACCAAGTCAGCTTGCTCTAACTTAAATAATTCATGCACTATTTGGAAATGTAGATATTTTGCATCTACTGGATTGCCCTATCTACTGTCTATGAATTCAGTAAAGTTGGTCAAGCAAATCTTTAACTTTTGAAACCTATGTTCACGGTTGATAGTTACATTAGGCCATAAGACACAGGAGCAGTAGTAGGCCATTCAGCCGATAGAGTCTGATCCATCATTTAATGAGATCATGGCCAATCTGATAACTGTCATCTCCACTTTTCTGTGGTTGTTGAGGTTGTTGACTTGCTTGCTGAGTTGGTAAATTTGTTTGCAGATGTTTTGTCACCATTCAGGGGAACATTATCAGTGCGCTTCTAGTGAAGCATTGATGTCTGTCCTGCTTGCTGTTTATGTGTCTGGGGTTGGTGGTGTCATGTCTGGTTTCGTTGCTGGTTCTGTTTCTTAGTGGTTGGCATATAGGGTCCAATCCTACATTTGTTAATGGAATTCCGGGTTGAGTGCTAGGCTGCCGGGCTTACAGGAATTCCCATGCATGTCTCTGTTAAGCTTGTCCTAGGATGGATTGGTGTCCACTTTTTTGCCTTCGGCGAGATATACATTGATTCCCTTACTGATTATAAATCTGTCTATCTCAGTCTTGAATATATTTCATGACCCAACCGCTGCTGTTAAGAATTCCATACGTTGGCTGCCCTCTGACAAAAATAGTATTTATGTGACCCCTTATTCTGACATTATGCCCTCGATTAAATGATGGATCAGACTCTATCGGCTGAATGGCCTACTTCTGCTCCTATGTCTAATGGCCTAATGTAATAATCAACAGTGAACATAGGTTTCAAAGTTTTACTTGACCAACTTCACTGAACTCCTCGACCGTAGATGCAAGATATCTACATTTCCAAAAGGTTTTCAGTGATCGTGGATAAACATGTCCACAACGGGAATCAACCTTCCTGCGTCTATCCTGACAAGTCACCTAAGAATCTTGTATGTTTCAATGGAGTTATCCTGCATTTTTCTATACTCCAATGAGTACAAGCCCAATCAACTCAACCTCTCCTCATAAGAAAGTCCTTCCATACTTGCTCTCAGCATAGTGAATCTTCTCTGGATTTCCTCCAATCCCAGTCTGCCTTTCCTTAGATATGAGACCCAAAATATTTCACCATGTTCTAGTTGTAGTCTGACTAGTGTCTTACATAATTTTAGGAAAATCTCCCTACTTTTATATTCCATTCCCTTTGAAATAAAGGCCAAAATTCAATTTATTTTCCTTCTATCCCAGTTAGCTTAGATGCTTGCTTTTTTCTTGATTCTGAGATGAGGGCTTTCAAATCCCTCTGTTCTGTAGCTTTCTGCAGTTTTTCTCCATTTAAATAATGTTCAACCCCTGTATTTTTCCGACAAAATTGCGTAACTTCTCAATGTTTATTTTTAAATTTGCACTTATTTTCTCAATAACTAGTACAAATGTAGCTGGTCGAAAGTTTGGGCATTATATCATTCTATCTATAGTTGGACCTGTACTGTCTCCCACCTGAAATCTTGGTATTGTGCTAGCTATTCATTAATCCCAATTTGAAATAAAAGGACTCAGAGTGAAATATTGAGAATCTTCTGGACAGCCAAATGGATAAATAATGGATTCTAGAGTTCATCTTGCTGTTAATGGGCATTGACTCTAGGTAGTGATATGAGGAAAGGTTGTGTAATATAGATATCTGATGCTTACAGAAGTGGCGAATATAAGGAAAAGATACGTTATGCAAGGCTCAGCTGCTGGAAAACATGCATGGAAAAATCCACGATGTTGTGAATGGACAATGTCATAATATGAGTCAAGATTAGAGTCGTGCTGGAAAAGCGGAGCAGGAAAATCGACGTTTCAGGCAAAAGTCCTTAATCAGGAATGGCTTTTGCCTGAAAAGTCGATTTTTCTGCTTCTCAGATGCTGCCTGACCTGCTATGCTTTTCCAGCACTACTCTAACCTCCAGCATCTGCAGTAACCCACTTTTGCCCATTGTCAAATATGAAACAAGCAATGAGAACAGAACTTGGTAGAGAAAATGTGTTCATTATGTCCAGTCCTCAGAACGAGAATACATGAAAATCAAGGCAATCACCTGGCACTACAGCTTTTTGAAGGTTTACTTATGCATGCTCATGCCGCCGCTGTTTCTTCTGTTGAAGGTATGCAGATGCATAGCTTTCAGAACTGAAATTTTAACTTATTTAAATTTGATTAGTTTATTTAATATAACAAAACATGAGAAGACATAATAAGGCAACACACATACATAATAGGAGGAGGTCCAACAAAAATGAATGTAAAAGGTTTACAGGATAGACTTTGAGTCAATCATGAAGTGTGGACAATGAAACATTATGGCCATTTCATACATGTTACTGGTACTGTTGATATTGGAACAGTTTATTTGAGGTTCTTGGCTTTGTACGTTGGTTAAGACTCTTTGTCCTGGTAACTTTAGATAGTAGCTCTCAGAGTAAAAGCTCATCTTTTCCTTTACCTGCAGTGCAGCGGCATTTAAATAGGTGTTCTAAGGCCTTTGACCCTCTCAGCATATTGATCCACATAATAAAATGTCAGCCTACAAAATACAGCTTGCTTTTAACCTCCATATCTGTGCATTCTTGAAGGACAATAACACAATAATGTATCCTACCCAGCCTGCTATCTTGGTCACAGTCTGAGCTACCAACAGAAGAAAGCAAGTTCAGTTTCTAGTGCACTTCCTTCCTTGAAACCTCTTTCACACCTCATCAGGTGTGACATTACAAAGTCTGTCTCTCTCCAGGCAGCCAATTAATTTACATCTGAGGAATTGAACATAAAAATAAGGATGTTATACTTTAATTGTAATCTTGAAATAGTGAGATCACATTTGAATACTGTGTGCATTGCAGTTTTCTTATTTAAGGATAGATGTAAATAGACTAGAGCTGGTTTACTTGACTGACACATTGAATGAGTGCATTGTCTTATGAGGATAACTTGGACAGGCTGAGCCTTTTTTTTACTGGAGTATGGATTAATGTGGGGTGACTTGAGTAAAGTGTATAAAATTCTTAAAGATCTTGAAATAAACCAAAAGGTGCTGGAGAAACTAAGGTATGGCAGCACCTGTAAGTTGAGAACCAATATCAACATTTCAAGTGCATATGAATCTTTGCAATGGATAAGATCCTGAAAAGCCATGTCAAAGTGGACTATTGGGATGTTTCTTCTTAGGGTTTAGTCCAGAACTAGGGTGCGAGGAACTAGGTTTAACATTTGGGGGGTTACCCTTTTGAAACTCTTTGAATATTTTGTCTGAGAGGCGTACAACTTTGGAATGTTGTCTTACTAGGTGGTGGAATTGAACTATTTTTAGGGCAGAGCTGGATAGGTTCTTGTTCGGCAAGGGTCGGGGAGGGGGTGAGGGATGGGGGTTGTGGGTGGTGGTAATCAGTTTATTGGTGTTGATGGAAATGTGGAATAATCAGTTTACTGTGATCTTAGTGGATGTCGAAGCAGGCTCAAGGCAGGTGGCTGATTCCTCCTAATTTGGATATTCAAATGAAAAGGTAGAAGTAAGATTGACAGTAATGATGAAGGAGACTATTATAGAGCAAGAGCGAATGGGTACCTCGAAAGGGTGAAGGTTCAGGTTAAGAGGCAATTCACGTGTCATTATGAGACGGATTAAATGGGGCAAACAAAGCCAGAGTAGTATGCAATGGGAAAAGTGTGCCTCGACAAAGTCAGGTTGATAATGCAATTGAGATAATGGGAATTTCAGAAAGATAGCCAAATAGAAAAGGAGAGCTAAAGAGAGAGCCTGAGTAAAGTCAATAACTAATTTCAGTGAATTTCGTGCAATTCATCAAATATAGTAGTAAGAGTTTCATAAGATGAGGCAGATTCCAGGGTTTGATGCAACACCAATGAAGGAGCAGCAATGTATTTCTCAGTCAGTATGCAGGGTGATTTGGAAAGGAACCAGTGGAGGTGTAACCATGTACCTGCTGCCATTGCTGTAGTGTTCCAATGACACTTGACACAAGGATTGCCGAGTGTCTGAGCAAGACAATGATTTATTATACAAATATGCACACAGGAAGACAGTTCGTGAAGAGTATGTTTTCCTGTTCATTGTTATTTTGCACATTTATACGGTTTACATTTCTGTTGAGTACTCTGGCATCCTTACTGTCATATGACGACAAGTTAACTAAAACTTTGATACTACTTCGTAATTTTGTGCATAACTAGATGTGTTTCTGGTCAACACAGGTCATATTCTTTGTAAGGCTGATTAGTTTCTCTGTGTTGTACATTCTGTAATGATCATGCCTCAACTGTGCTTTCATTCTGTTCATTGACAGTAGTTGTTTTGCAATGAGATTAAAAGATTTCCTGCTTCACAGACATGACAAAGGTCCTGTCTTCCTTTGTCATTTTAAACAGATTTCTGTTTTGTGTTAAATCCAGTATGTGGATGTACCTGCTGGAGAAGGTGCAAAACTTGACCTACTCTTGGGAAATAAGGCAGGGCAGGTGACTGAGGTGTCAGTGGGGGAGCACTTTGGGGCCAGTGACCATAATTCTATTAGTTTTAAAATTGTGATGGAAAAGGATAGACTTGATCTAAAAGTTGAAGTTCTAATTTGGAGAGAGACCAATTTTGACAGTATTCGGCAGAACTTTCAAAAGCTGACTGGGGGCAGATGTTCGCATGTAAAGGGATGGCTGGAAAATGGGAAGCCTTCAGAATTGAGATAATGAGAATCCAGAGAAAGTATATTCCTGTTAGGGTGAAAGGTAAGGCTGGTAAGTGTAGGGAATACTGGATGACTAAAGAAATTGAGGGTTTGGTTAAGAAAAAGAGGGAAGCCCATGTCAGGTATAGACAGGATAGATCAAGTGAATCCTTAGAGTATAAAGGCAGTAGGAGTATACATAAGAGGGAAATAGGGAGGGCAAAAGGGACATGAGATAGCTTTGGCAAATAGAGTCAAAGAGAATCCAAAAGGTTTTTATAAATACTTTAATGACAGAAGGGTAAATAGGGAGAAAAGAGAGACCCTCAAAGATCAGCAAGATGGCCTTTGTGTGGAGCCACAGGAGATGGGGGAGATACGAAATGAGAATGTCGCATCAGTGTTTACTGTGGAAAAGGACAGGGAAGATATAGAATTTAGGGAAGTAGATGGTGACATCTTGAAAAATGTCCATATTACAAAGGAGGAAGTGCTGGATGTCTTGAAATGCATAGAAGTGGACAAATCACCAGGACCTGATCAGGTGTACCCGAGAACTCTGTGGGAAGCTAGACAAGTGATTGCTGGACCTAAGGGATATTTGTATCATTGACAGTCACAAGTGAGGTGCCAGAAGACCGGAGGTTGGCTAACGTGGTGCCACTGTTTAAGAAAGGTGGTAAGGACAAGCCAGGGAACTATAGACCGGCGAACCTGACCGGTGGTGGGCAAGTTGAATCCTGAGGGATGGGTATACATGTATTTGGAAAGGCAAGGACTGATTAGGGATAGTCAACATGGCTTTGTGCTTGGGAAATCATGTCTCACAAACTTGATTGAGTTATTTGAAGAAGTAACAAAGAGGGTTGATGAGGGAAGAATGGTAGATGTGATCTATATGGACATTCGACAAGGTTCAACGTAAGGCGTTTGACAAGGTTCCCCTTGGGAGACTGTTTAGCAAAGGTTAGATCTCATGGAATACAGAGAGAACTAGCCATTTGGATACGGAACTGGCTCAAAGGTAGAAGACAGAGGGTGGTGATGGAGGATTGTTTTCCAGATTGAAGGCCTCTGACCTTGGGAGTGCCACAAGGATTGGTGCTGGGTCCATTACTTTTCATCATTTATATAAATGATTTGGGTGCAAGCTTAAGAGATACAGTTAGTAAGTTTGCAGATGGCACCAAAATTGGAGGTGGAGTGGACAGCGAAGAAGGTCACCTCAGATTACAATGGGATCTTTATCAGATGGGCCAATGGGCTGAGGAGTGGCAGCTGGAGTTTCATTTATATAAATGCGATGTGCTGCATTTTGGGCAAGCAAATCTTAGCAGGACTTATACACTTAATGGTAAGGTCCTAAGGAGTGTTGCTGAACAAAGAGACCTTGGAGTGCAGGTTCTTGGCTTCTTGAAAGTGGAGTCACAGGTAGATAGGATAGTGAAGAAGGCATTTGGTATGCTTTCCTTTATTGGTCAGAGTATTGAGTACAGGAGTTGGGAGGTCATGTTGCAGCTGTACAGGACATTAGTTAGACCACTTTTCGAATATTGCGTGCAATTCTGGTCACCTTCCAATCAGAAAGATTTTGTGAAACTTGAAACGATTCAGAAAAGATTTACAAGGATGTTTCCAGGGTTGGAGGAATTGAGCTATATGGGGAGGTTGAATAGGCTGAAGCTGCTTTCCCTGGAGCGTCGGATGATGAGGGGTGACCTCATAGAGGTTGATAAAATCATGAGGGACATGGATAGGGTAAATAAACAAAGTATCTTCCCTGGGGTTAGGGAGTCCAGAATTGGAGGGCATATGTTTAGGGTGAGAGAGGAAAGATATAAAAGAGACTTAAGGGGCAGCTTTTTCACATAGAGTGGTGCCTGTATGGAAAGGGTTGCCAGAGGATGTGGTGGAGGTTGGTACAATTGCAACATTTAAAAGGCATCTGGATGGGTATATGAATAGGAAGGATTGGAGGGATATGGTCTGGGTGCTGGCAGGTGGGGCTAGATTGGGTTGTGATATCTGGTCGGCATGGATGAGTTGGACCGAAGGGTCTGTTTCTGTGCTTTACATCTCTATGACGTTAAATGCAAAATACTGCAGATGCTGAGAATCTGAAACAAACCAAAGAATGCTGGAGAGACTCAACAGATCTGACAACATCTGGGGAGAGAGAATTAGATTTAATATTTTGAGTCCTGTCTGACAGTTCTCATACCGGACTTGAAATATCTCTAGATACCAATCATTTCAGCCCCTTTGCTGCCTGCATTCAGGAACCATCTTGTTCTTCCTGTTCACATTTTCCACTTTCTTTTGCCAGCCCCTGCTTCAGAGTGTTTGTTACCCCCCCATCTTGTATTCTGTGATCCTGCTTTTGTTGGATACCCGTTATGATCTATTGGATTCAATGATGCTCCTCCTGGGACCCAGCATCTCACTTTGGAACCCAGCAAATCTGCTCTGGAATCAAATTCAGGCTTTAAATTGAAAATTCCAATTTTTGAAGCTGGCCTCAAACCTACCAACAATTTCTTTTGAGGAAAGGTTGGTGACTTATCTGAAGGGGAATTCACAACAGATGTAAGATTTTGGAGTTCACTTTCACTTCAGTTGTAAAATCTATTTGAATTACAATTCTAGATGTCTTTAATTACTGTTTCATAATATCTCAGGAGCAGGTGGGACTTGAACCCAGACTTTCTTATCCAGAGGGACCACAGGAGTCCTCAAATTAAACTGCAAACTTGTGTTTAAGAGAGAGAATGACATGTTCAATAGACCTGATTAGTTATCAGGACCCGTTCTAGGTACAAATATACTTTCACAAGTTTTACAGAATTTATTGAGTTTATCGTAATCAGTCAGACAGAAATGATAGTTAATGAGTTAGTGGTTGCAGTCTATCCATATTAGCAAGCCAGTTTGTAACAGTGGTTTGACTGGGCACCTGTCTTCTGGTGTGTTGATTTCATGTCTTCAGATGATCTTGTCATGCCTTGAACCACCAAAACCCAGGCATCATTGATCCTTGCTAGCCAATACGTGCCACCTCCCTGCCCCATTCCCCCATGCATGAGCAAACACATCCTGAACTCTAATTATCCCTTGTTACTGTCTCCTCATTCATTCTTTTGCATGCCAATCGCTTTGTGAGATTGTCCCTTTTATAACAGCTTGCTCTTCTTCCTTCTTTATTCGACAGACCTGAAGGTAAGATGGTACCCTTGAATAATTACTCTGTCTGCTTTGAGTAATGTATGTCTTGTCACCCCTTAATCAACAATCATCCTAAACGTCCTGACTTATATACTTATTGACAAATATATCAATTTTCTTCAACCTTAAGATCCACGTGTGATTCCACAATGTATTGCAACTGAAAATAAAACTCAGGAAAATCGTATAAACTAATACAAATAAGCCTATTAATTTTTTAAATAACAAAAATGAACATTTTAAAGCATGTGTGGCTTTGGTCAACAATCTCTGTAGTTCAAAATCATTTTGCATTTGTCTCCCTAGGTTTAGATTAGCTTGAGCCTTAAACCAGCAATGAAGCAACACTGTTGATCTAGCCAGAAGTTTTTTCTTCTCCAGAGACTTTTTTTAACTAGCCACAATTAAGCAAAACATAATCTAATTCCTCACTTGCTCATTCAAGTCAAAATAATTAAGTGTTATAAAAAAATCTCTTAGTATTCTGTTTATGATGTAATTTCACTTTTTGCTCGGATAAAAAGCTGCACCATTGAGGGATTGTGTTTTTGACAAATGGCAGATCCATTGGCAGAGATTTCACCTATAAAGTACACAGTGTTATGCCTTAAGAGTATCTGTATTATTTAGTAGAGTTAAATATCCAATTACTCAAATTCAATCTAATATTTTGTCTGTGACACCTGGTCGTCCAGGTGCAAAACAAGAGCAGTTAATGCAGAGAGGACCAACAGCAGCTTTTCTGTACAAGTTCAAATAAGAGATAAATGCAGTCTGTGCAGTCTTCCTCAGATTCAGCACCTTGTTCCCTTAGGCAGACCTAATTCATCCCACTTTTGGTCTTTGTTAGATCTGCTCCATCCTCAGCACTAGAAGCTATGTGGGGCAATGCTGGCTTTGAAGTCACAGGCATTGACTTTCATGGGTAGGAAGTTTTGATTACTATCCAGTGATTCTTGGTGAAAGCTAACCATAGATATATGTTGTATTAAAATAAGAGAAAAACCAAGACACTACTTATATAATGCTTTTTACAATTTCCAGACATTTCAAACTGCTTTACAGCCACTGAAGTGTTTTTGAAGTGGAGTTGTTGAATATCTCATCTCTGTGCAATGAATAAATAAAACAATCTGTTTTAGTGCGTGAAACTTGCATTTGAGTATCATTTAATGCAGTGTATACATTTTAAGACTAATCTTTAGTGTGGAGCATGAAAAGTTTACCTTTTCCCTTACAGAACAAGTACATAAACACTTGCAACGATCAGAAGTTGAATACCTGCAGTTTGCTTTTCGATGGATGAATAACCTACTGATGAGGGAACTTCCCTTACGATGTACCATTAGGTTATGGGACACATACCAGGTGAGTTCTGATGGTCTATTAGCAGAACTAATTGCACACTCTTGTGAAAAATTGCTGATGCAAGTACCAATCCTTAAAATGCATTAATTCCACTAAGTATGCACTTCAAAATACTTGCAGTTACCCATATTGAACCTTTTGGATACTGATGTAGAATTCCGTGATCATTTTGTTGCACTTCACTATAAGAGATGTGATGAGAGAGTGGTTAACCCTTTCCAGTTGGTGATACCAATTTTGTGTCACTAGAAAGCATTTTAATTTATCATCCGTTCCATTTTATATTAATTCTGGTGTAAAATTTGGTAGACTGAGAAAGCAGTATCACCTTGAGGAAGTCATCTTGCACCACGCCAGCTTTACATTGCTATTTTATGACAGTAACTGGAACAAACTGAACTTTCAAAGGTTTCCAAGTAGGATTGTTTTAATTTCTAAACTTTACGTTGACAGAAAATTAACTGCCCTGTTAACTACTTGCTATTAATAAATTGCATCCGTCATTTGGATTCTAATGGGCTGCACTTCTCTCTTTGAAGAAAAGATGTGATGTGAAGCTGGCAATGTCATTTTCAGAATCAAGCTTATGTCATCCTAAACAAGTACATCTGCTAAACTCTTACTGGTTCTAGTATTTTATCATTGCCTGCTATATCTCTAAGATAACATAATAAATAAGAATATAGAATTTTATGTTGTTGTGCTTATAAATCTCCTGAAGTTTTGGATGCGAGATAAATTTATAGGTGGATGAGGAATGGCCTGAAGAATGAAGCATTCGATACTGGTTCGAGAAGCAATGCTGTGTGGTACTCTCCAGCTCACTCCAGCTTTCACATGAGCACTTACTTCAGGAGTGCAGTACAATTTGGTTGAATTGATCAATTTTGGCAGATTGGGAGTAAGGGACAAGTAAGTTTCTTTGAGGTAGTCAAGAAATTGCACATCAGCTGATTTATTTCAGACTAAATGAAATAAAGATTATTGCAAGCATTAATTAGAAATTAGAGGAAGGTTTAAGAGATGTAATTAGCTGCCGTGAATTACTCAAGGAGAAACTGGAAAACATCTGAAACTAAGAAGATGAAGTGTTAAGGAGATAGCATGTTGAACTGAAGAAGCAAAATCTCGAAGTATTAGAAATCCCAAACAAAATGGAGGAAGAACATTAGTAACCATATGTGGCTCATGTTTCTGTTGGCAGTTGCTTTAACCTTTTTCTATTCATGGAAAATAGACATGACTGGCAAGTTGAACATTTATTGCCCATCACTCACTGACCTTGAGAAACTGGTAGTGAGCCACTTTTTAAATTCACTCATGGGCTGTGGGTGGTGTTGGCTGGCTAGCAGTTATTGCCCATTCCTAGTTGCCCTTGATGAGGTGGTGCACAGCTGCCTTTTTGAACCACTGCAATCTACGTGAGACTTCACAGTGATTTAGTACAATTGAAATGGTTTGCTAGGCCATTTCATAGCACAGGGGAGAGTCAACTACATGTGTCTGGAGTCACGTCTCAGCCAAACCACGTGAGGAAAACAGATTTCCTTCCTTAAACGATATTACAGATGGATTTTTTTTCCCCCAACAATTGACAACGGCTTCATGGTCATTGGTAGTTTCTAATTTCCCAGTATGTTTTATTGAATTCAAATTCTACCATCTGCTGTGGCATGATTCGAGCTAGGCTCCCAGAATATTAGCTGAACTTTCCCAGAAGTTTCCTGAACGCATTCAATTGATGTAGTGAGAGATGGAGCCAGAGCAGTTAGATTGTTGCTGGATTGAAATCCAGAAACTGTGATTAAGCAATATATTTGCAAGTCAAGATGGTTTTCCTCTTGAAGGGTAACTTGTAAGTTAATTGCCTTTGTGTTTCTGGTTAATGACAGTTGTGACAGTGGAAAGTGCTATTGAGAGAGTTCTGGTGAGTTACAGTGGTGCATCTTGCAGATATTCCATTGCATCTACGTTGTTCCAGGAATGGAGGAGGGGATAATTCTATAAGGTGATGAATGAAGTGTGACTCAAACAAGCTGGATGTTGCAAAATTGTTGTTGGAGCTAAGCTCATCCAGCCAGGTGCACAGCATTTCATTACATTTTTGATGTGCCTTTTAGATGATGTAAAAAGCTTGGAGGAGACACGAAGCAAGTCACTTGTCATAGAATTCGCAGCCTCTGACCTGCTTTTGTGGGCACACACTGGATGTGCTGGTCCAATTCCATTGCTTCCTAATAGAGGACCTCCCCCCAAGGTGTTTACAGTAGATTCTTCAGCAAGAGAAGCCTGTGAAAATCAAGGAGATGTTTCCAAACTCTTGTTGGATATGATTATTAACTGTCACATCTGTGGCATAAAGGTTAATTACCATTATCTGCTCAAGTCTGATTGTTGTCTAGCATTTGGTGCATATGGACATGGACTGCTGCAGTGTTTCAAATGGTGCTGAGCATTGTGCATTTATCAGTGAACATGCTCAATTTGACCTTATGATGGAAGTTGATGAAGCAACTAAATATATTCTGAGAGTGAAATGATTGACATTCCTCCTAATTCCGATTGACATATATTTTACTAGGACTCCTTGAGCAGCTCTTTTAAATGCTGCCTTATCTTCAAGGACATTGTCTTTCACCTAATCTTCAAAATTCAGCTCTTTCTCCATGTTTGGTCTGAGGTGGTAATGATGTCCAGAGTCGAATGGCACTGGCTGAATCTAAACTGAGCACCAGTTAACAGGTTATTGCTGAATGATGATTTTGGATGTCTGGTCTAGGCAGACAAGTTGGACTGAAGCATCTGTTTTCTGTGCTGTGTGACTCTGAGGGTTGTTAGTTTCAATGACACTTTCCATCACTTTGTTCATGATTGAACATACACTGATAGGCTGTAATTAACCAGACTGGATTTGTCCTGCTTTTTGTGTAAATAGGCGATGCGTGGATAGTTTCCTCTGGGTAGATAGTTGTTTTGGAGCTATAATTGAAGAACTTAATGTGTGACATGGCTTATTATGGAACATAAATCTTAAACATTCCAATTGAGTTATTGGCAGGGCTAGTACTTTCAATTATTTTTGGTTTGCTTAATTTCTTATATGTGACACGAGCCTGTGATATTAGGGATGTCAGATGGAGGCCTTGATGGATTATCAACTCAGCACTTCTGGGCTAATGATGCTTGCTAATCTTCTGTCTGCTTCCTCAGTGCAGTTTATTTGTTTAATTGTCCTATACCATTAACAATTGCCTGCAGAAAGCTAATTTATCTGATTTGTTGATTGTGAACTTACTTTGATTTGTCGAAAGCATGTTTCTCCCTTGTCTAGAATGCATGTAGTCTGCTTTGGTTTCACCAGATTGGTACTTTAATCTGTGGTTATTCCTGATGCTGCTTCTGCCATATTGCTCTACCAAGTTTGGTCCGCTGGCTTAATTGTAATGGTAAAGTAAGGGGTATGCCAGGGTACGATGTTTCAGGTGTTCATAGGATATAGTTTGAGTTGGTGGCCAGCACTGTCTCATAGGTGCCCAGTTTAGAACTGTTAGATTTGTTCTCTACCTACTCTGTTTAGCATAGATCATAAGATAATTGACTGTGCCATTTGTGAAAACAAATTTGATCTCTGCAGTGCCAGAAACTAAATGTGTGGGCTAGAAATCCCACACAGCTTGTACTGAAATGATGCAACTTTCATTTTTCTTGAACTAAGCAAATTTAAGTCAAAATGTCAGGAAGTAAGTTATTGATTTTTGGATGATGTTGACATTTGTTCTTTTTTGTGTGAGAAATGTTATAATATGCACTTGTTTGTGTATGTTCAGTCACTAATCAAATAATATTATACTGTTGAAATAGTGATGAACTATTCTCTATAATGAAGGAGGGGTAGAATATGTAAGATCAGGAAAATGAAACAAGCTGAATGCATGTTCTAAACTGAGTACAGTTTACCTTTGCTATTAGAAACCTTAATTCTATTCTTGTTAAAATCAAACTAATAGATGTAACTAGGGCTGTTAAATAGATTAGACTAATTAGAAAATTTGATGAACTGTGAAGCATTCGGAATGTATTTCTATTTTGATATCTCTAAGCTTGGATTGTTTACCTTTCCCTCACCTCAACCCGCATACTTTACGGTTGTCAGTTAGGCCTAGACTGCAGTGTAGTTGGCAAACCAGACATAAACTAAATTACATAGATGGAATATTGCAGAGCTTAAGCTTATGTGGATGGAGGGGCAAATATTTCTGGCTTCCAACATTTTCAACGAGTTGTGAAGCACTCAATATCAGCACCAGCCTTTTAAAAACAAGACATGCAACCCAAGGTAAATATGTCACATACTAAGGGGCATAAGTTTAAGGTGAGAGGGGGAAAGTTTAAAGTTTTTTTTACAAGGAGGGTGGTGGGAGCTTGGAATACGCTGCCAGGGAAGGTGGTAGAAACAGATACGTTAGCAACATTTAAGAGGCATTTAGGCAGACACATGAACAGGCTGGGTATAGAGAGATGCATATCATGTGCAAGAAGATAAGATTAGATCAGAATGGCATCACATGATGTGCACATGGTGAGCTGAAGGGCCTGTTCCTGTGCTGTACTGTTCTATGTAATTGTGTTAGTTTTGAAATAAATCAAATTAATATTCTTGGTGTTCATACTGTCTATGTTGCATTTAACCAAATTTTATTTTGCAATACACTATTTTAATGTTTCCAAGCTGTGATCCTGATGTATCCATATCTAATACTAAGGTTCAAAGTTTTATACAAAAACAGAAATTGCTGGAGAAACTCAGTAGGTCTTGCAGCTCCATGGAGTGAAAGCAGAATACATGTTTCAAGTACAGTGACTCTTCAGAGGGCATTATGAAGAAAGGTCACTGGTTTTGAAATGTTAACTCTGATTCCTCTCCACAGGTGCTGCCAGATCTGCTAAGTTTCTCCAGCATTTCTGTTTTTGTTTCAGATGTCTATCATTTGCAGTTTTTTTGGTTTATTCCAAGTTTTAAATGTTGATTTAGCTTTGAAATACAGTGTGCAGTTCAGGTCACTGTACAGTACTACGAAAAGATTATTGAAGGATTGAAGAATGTGTGAAAAGGCTATTACTAAATTGAATGGATGCAGCTATCTGGGCACATTGAACAGGCTCTTCTTTTTTTCTTTCAAGTGATGAGGATAAAAAAAAGCCTAGTTGAGGTATTCGAATGTGTGAAGGGGTTTGATAGATTGAATGTGGATATACTGTTTCCACATGGATCAATCCAGCATAAGCGGCATAAAGATAAGGTATCCATTAAGGGATCAACTATAGAATTTATGAACAATCTATGCTCTGAGAAAATGGTGAAAACGTGGGACTTATTACCACTGAGATCTTAAGCATGCATGATATGTGTATTTAAATGAAGGTCTTATGAGATAAATGATAATTGAGAGATAATGGCGACAAGGTAGAAAAGATAATGAGTGTGGGAAGAGGCACTCGTGGAGTATAAACACTGGCTTACATCATTGACATTGAATAAAAGATTCATCGTGCTCCATTATGACAGCTGATGATGCGTAAAACAGTTTAAAAAATTATAAACAAAAGAGAGTGCCTTTTTCAGTGGGAGAGGTTATTTAAGAAATTAATTTATGCAATGTTTGGGAAGCTAGGCTGCCAGAATTTCAAAACACCTTTACAATAATGTATCTGTTACATAAATGCTCTTGCCACTTAATTCATTACAGCTTCTTGGGTGAAGAAAAGCAAATTTTGTTAAGCTTGTTGCAAAAATTCCTGTTATTCTAAGGTACATATCTCATACCTTGAAATATATTTTACTTCACTTCAAAAAAAAGCTCTGACCATGTTCAAAAATTTTATTCTAGCACATAGATTTCACTGCCCATTCAGATGATTTCTAAAATTCTCCAATAGACAAACATTGTCCTTTGAACTTAATGACACAGGGAGCCATCTTGATTGAGGGCTGACCCCCTGTCCTCCTTGCATATAGATCTTTATGACTATACTGAAGTCTTCATTTACTCCACATTTTGAAGGTGCAGAACAATTTTTTGAGTTTTGAAAAGCCTTTATTCCTGTATATTATTGTGAGAACCTTGGAGAAAGTAAAAAACAGCTATGAAACATTTGTCAGGAAGTTTTGTTTTTTCAGTAATCTTTAAATTAGTCATACTGCCGTTCCTGGTGAGATATCAACCTGGGTTGGATCGTCAGGAACTTTGGTTAGATAGTGTCTTATGACACAAAACAGAAATTTCAAGACAAACTCAGCAGATCTGGCAGCATCTGTGCAAAGAAAATAGAGTTAATGTTTTGAGCCGGTGACTCTTCAGTTAAATTGCCAGATTCAGAACATTAATTCTGCTTTTTTCCTGTAAATACTGTCAGACCTGAGTTTCTGCAGCAATTTTTGTTTTTAATTCAGATCTTCAGCATCCACAGTTCTTTATTTTATTTTTATCTCTTGTTGACACCCAGATTAATGATTGGCGATGAATGAATATAATCACTTTTACAATTTGACACCCATTGCAAATGCTCTTTTGAGCTGTTTATCTTCCAGAGTTGTTAGAACTGCCAGATAAGTCATTTCAACTTTCAATCAGAGAAAACATTGAATTATATTTTACAAAGAAACTGATCTCCAAATCAGAAAGGAAATGGGTAATCATTAGAATGATCCAAAACATTGCTGTGACTCGTCTCCATCTCACATCTGTCCAAAGGATTTGGAGACCTAGTTGTATTAACTTAGATTAGATTCCCTACAGTGTGGAAACAGGCCCTTTGACCCAACAAGTCCACACCGACCCTCCGAAGAGTACCCACCCAGACTCATTTCCCTCCACTAATCCACCTAACATAATGGGCAATTTAGCATGGCCAATTCACCTAACCTGCACATCTTTGGACTGTGGGAGGAAACCCATGCAGACACTGGAAGAATGTGCAAACTCCACACAGACAGTCGCCCGAGACGGGAATCGAACTCACGTGCATGGTGCTGTGAGGCAGCAGTGCTAACCACTGAGCCACCATGCCACTCCTTACGAGCTATTTTCAGATCTTTAAAATTGCAGTACAACAATATTCCAGATACTATTGGAAACATGACAGGGCTTTAAAAAAAACTCTTGGTTAAGTAAATGTTAGTCTGCAGTTTACATGTTGAAGTGTAAATTTGATTGAACATAGGTTGATCTGAAATAGAAATTGCTTGCTCAATTTAATTTGACTGTTCAGCTTTTTCATACAGATACAAATATGCATTGAATACTTGACCATAGTTACAGACAAGAGCATATGTCAATGGAGTGAATAATGTTGAAGGGGTAAGTTAGCTCAGTTAGTTGGGTGATTTATGATGTGAAGTAATGCCACCGGTGTGGGTTTAATTCCCATGTCTGAGGTTACAAATTGACCTATCGGGTCTGTCCCAGCTCCTGAAAAAGCTACCTTGTTAGTCTCATTCTCCAGCCCTATCTTCATAGCACTCTAAATTAATCATTTTCAATTATGTAACCAGCTCTCTTTTGAAACCTCCTATGGAACCTGGCCCGGCCATTCAGCTGGCAGCACATTCCCAAATCCTAACTCTTGAGTATAAACGTTCCTCCTTACCTCACTCCAAGCTGTCTTGTTGACAGTCTTGAAATGGTGACCAAAAAAAACCAAAGAACTGCAGTTGCTGGAAATCAGAAATTGCTTTAAAGACTCAGCAGGTCAGGCAGCATCTGTGGAGAGAATGCAGAGTTTATGTTTTGGTTCCTGTGACCTAAAAGATAAAGAGTCATTGGACCTGAAATGTTAATTTGGCTTTCTCCCCTTGAAATTGTAACCCTGAGTCACTGACATACTGTCTAGTGGAAACAGAATATTGTTCTTTACCCTGTCAAAATCATTCATAATTTTGAATGCCTCAGTAAGGTCACCTCTTAATTTTTCTGCTCCAAAGACAATAAGTCTAATTTCTCTAAATGTTCCCTGTATCTAAAATCCTTCATATCTGGCATAATTCTAGTAAATCTCTGTTGAATTCTCTCCAGGGCTTTAACAAACTTCCTTACGTAAGATGCCTACAACTGAATGTGATACTGTAGATGTGATCTGACCAATGATTTGTAGAGGAGTAGCATCACTTCCTTGCTTTTATACTCTGTTGTATTCATAAACCCAAGGATCATATAAGCCTTCCTAACAACTGTTTCAACTTGCCCGGCCACCTTCAGAGAATTATGCACTTCAAAAGATCATCATTAATTACCCTATCAATGAAGGAAAAACCCATGATTTTTGAAGCACTGCCTGAGAAAATAGACCTAATGTAAAATCTGAGAGTAATGGCACCAATAAATGAAAGATTGAATAATGCTTAGAAAAAGACACGTTTTGTCAAAGCTTTTTGTCTTGCATGCAAAAGTGACAGCCTTATGCCAGTTTATAAGTTTGCATGACAGCAATGAAATAGGATTTGTTAGCTGTTATTTTGAGAAATGGCTTTATTACACCTATTTTAGCATTAAGTTTGCATTTTTGTTCCAGAAAAATACTGAGTCTACCCCAAATTACCCTGGAGGGGTAAATTATTGCGGTAACAGATGAAACGAGCTGTTTCAAGCTGCTGCTGCTGGGTACTAGCAACTCAATTGGTCTTCTCCACAAGCAGCATACTGCCACCAACCCAAAATAACATTCTGCCTATCACATTAATGTATAATTATATGTAAATGAGTTTCAGTGCTGGTGTGATGCTGGCTTTGGCACCAAAGACTGGTGAATTGTATTAAGTAGCTTATCCCTTCAGCTGCTCGCAACAGCACTTCCAAAACTTTCAAGAGTGATTCCGTGATTCGGCAAAGTTTGCTGAGTAATCCTGTGCAGAAAGCAATACACTGATGGCCAATTTCGGATTGTACACAGTGTGGCACTCCCGTGTCTGTTGGAAGCTACACATTAGATTAGATTCCCTACAGTGTGGAAACAGGCCCTTCGGCCCAACAAGTCCACACTGACCCTCCAAAGAGCAACCCAACCAGACATATTCCCCTACATTTGCTCCTAACACTACGGGCAATTTAGCATGGCCAATTCACCTAACCTGCACATCTTTGGACTGTGGGAGGAAACCCATGCACTCCATAAAGACAGTTGACCGAGGCGGGAGTTGAACCCAGGTCCCTGGCGCTGTGAGGCAGCAGTGCTAACCACTGAGCCACTGTGCCACTCACAAGAAAATTAATACACAGGTTCTGTTCTTTGAAGGGAGAAAGAACATTTGTACACGTTGAACCTGTCTCAACTCAAACTGAATGACTGTCATTCTCTTGTTCTCTAATTTCTTAATATTTAAGCACAACTAGAATGTTAACTGTCGGTCATCATTAACTGGTGAATTTTCCATTGCAATGTCTCAATCAAAGTTCACTTGCCATCGAGTCAGCACTATTCTCAAATACAGTACAAATGTTTTCACTTTGCTTTGGTGTTTCTTCTGTATTATCATCATGAGTACAAGACCAAAGTCTTTGACAAAATGTCTGTTTCAACTATTTAAATTCTTTTCTACCAGTTGACTAGTTCAAATTGGATGTTATTATAAAGCTGTGAGAAAACACTCAGTAATAGTTTACATGTGTTTTTTGTTTGATATTTGAAGAGTTCTTCTCATCCAAGTGTTCCAGAACCAAGAGTGGTTGTTCTTTGTCTATTGCATGCAAGGCGCTGTATCAAATCACTTCAATGATTATTTGGTAGAGCAAGATCTGGCATTAGTTTGTTTTATACTTAAATGTTTATTATAATTTGTTTTAATTTTTGCAGAGGTGATTGAGGTGATGATGTAATTGTTTTAAGCACCTACTAAATTACAGATTAACAGGATAAAAGATGCTTGCTGGCATTCGGGAAACTCTAATGCGTAACAATCGTTTTGTATACCTAGTGTGCTGTTTACAATCTGGCTGTGTCCCAGGATGGCAGGCAGACTAAGAGCATCATCAGGAGCAGATAATCAGATCATATTTAGATTTTAGCCTTAAAAGGCACAATGCCACCATGATCAAAGAATAAGGTTATTGACCTTTTTAAAACCTAGTTTGTATTAAATGAAAGGATATTCTGTAAAATTGGATCTGATAGCCATAATTGATATCTTGTAATTTGTGATGATGTTTAGAGGCCAGCTGCTGTTGCTACCTGCTGCTGTGGCACAAATGCGATTTAATTTTAGGTCAGAAATGATTGGTAAATCTGAACTCCTGTTGTGGATTGTAGTCGTAACTGATGTTCAAAATTGGCTCTCCCTAATGGATAAGAGACTCGAAGATAAATGCTGCCAAAAGCATTCATGAGAGGACAAAAAGCCTCATTCTATATCTGGAAAGGAATATTGATTTCTAAATTTTGAGTGAAATGTCCAGGAGCTGTAATGTACTTCCAAATGTTAAAATGACAGTCCAAAAGAAAACTTTGGTGTTGCTCAGGAGGTGATGTGCGTCAAAAGTGAAGTGCTTCAATTCTGTAAAATTTGGCATCCTGGTCACGTTCAGATACTGCCTTCCTGTACCATTATGGTACCTCATGCAGAAGTGCGCATCATATAAAGTTGCAGATGATAGATGATTCAGAATGAGACAAATGGCCCAAACGGTCCACATAGAAACTGATTTTCTTTTCAAGCTTCATTTTTCTAAATTTACCACAAAATTCGCCATTCTTTTTTTTCCCTCAAATATTTTTTCAGCTGTCCTTTAAATGTGTCTCCACCACTAGGTTCAGCCATGTGTTGATTGTTCCACATGGTCACCACTCAGTGGTACAGAAGTTTTATTTCTTGTTCAGTATCTTCTACTGATGGCGTAGAATTTTAGTTCCACAAACAGAAAATAATCTATCTGTATCCAATCTATCAAAACTTTCCCAAGTTTGAAAGACCTCTCTGTTTCTTTTCCTTGAGGAAAAAAAGCGACTCAGCCTGTCAGTCAGCACTTACTGATGTGTATGACCATACATTTTCAGGATCATCCTTGTAAATCTTTGCATATTCTCCACTGCTTGTAAATTTTTTTTTTAGAGAATTTAGTTTGTACACAATACGCCATGTATGGTCGAACCAAGGTTAATTAGAGGTTTAATGTTACCTCTCTATAATTTTTACTTTATCGTTCATGTGTGCTTGGGCTGAAGGCACATTGTTGGTTCTTTGCTGATGTGTCATCGTGAAGTATTTAACTTGGCCATGTATTTTGTCTGTGGTATTTTGTCATTGCCTTCCGCTGTCAGGGGAAGGGTAAGCAGGCTGAGTCCCAGGTCTTCTCCAACTGGAATTGGAGGTGAACTGCATGCTGCTGAGCTAACCTGAATCGCATGTTTGTCACTTGAGCTGAATGTCATCCTCAATTCTGCCTTGCACTTTGTTTGTTGAGTGACTTTACTATCCTGTGGCTGAACTTTTCGTGGTTGATATATTTGTCGTCAGGTTGTTCCTCTGCTTGTCTTAGATTTTCACTTTAAAGAAATAAGTGACTTTTTACCGAATATACAACTTCACATTTATCCATGTTGACCTTACATTTGTCCATTCACCCAACTTGATGTCTTTCCCAATGAAAATGTATTAATCTCAGTTATGAAAATGTTAGTTGATTCAGGAGCTTTTGTAGGAATAGAGGTCAACTCTTTGTATGAAAATATACTGATTGCATTCCCAATTCTAATGTTAAGCTTGTTTCACATTTTCTCCAGTAGAGGAAATAGTTTTTTCTCTGTTCACAGCATCAGATTCTTTTATCAGCTGAAGTAGAATGATTTGAGAAATTTCTTCACCCAGAGAGTGGTGAGCCTGTAGCATTCTCTACCACAGAAATTGTATGGTGTGAAGCCAGGAAGAGGGCACGGTATTGGATGACCTGTCGTGATCATATCAAATAGCAGAGTGGGCTCAAAGGGCTAAATGGCCTTACCTTGTCATTCTTCTATATTTTGATGTATCATTGCTCATCCTTCTAATCAAAATCAATCTAAAAACATGCAAATTAAATCTATGCAAGCAGTACTTAAAATTTTATCCAAATATGTCTGGTGGTTTGGTACAAACTGAAGTAGCATTCTAAGAGAGGCTGTTTATAATTGAATTAATCCCTTTAACAAAAAAAAGCTTTATTATTTTAGCTGCCTTAACTTCTGCATCTTTGCATTAGTTTTTCTTCATTCCTGTGCTGAATGCATATATCAGTTTGCTTCTTCACATCTCTTAGTCTGTCACCGTTGCGTAAATATTCTGATTTACCTGTGCTGGGCCAAAAGCAGGTCTCACTTTTTCCACATGGAATTCCAGTTACCATTGTGGTCTTTTTCCCAAAAGCAGTTTGAGTATCCTAACACATCCACCTACTTTCGTTTTCCATGCGGCCAATTCAACATGCTATTCTCCCAAGTAAATCAGCAATCCAGATCTCAAGGTTACTGTAATAGATTCTGAGACAGGACCATACATTTTAAACAGGGAGGCATTTGATGTGATGTTGTTAGGACAGTTTATTAAGCATCCAATGTTATACTTTTTGTTGTACAAAAGAAGACTGTTAATATCCGACAGGGAAAATGGTTCTTGCTTTCCATTGACTCTAGGGATTGCAAAGGTCTAGTCATGGATGCTTGTATGTTTGTAAGTAAGCTCTTGTGTAGAACCTTCTAAAAGTCCCTTCTAAAGGTCTGTGCAGCTGATATCCCTTGACACGTCCCCTGACCCCCACCCCACCCAATCTACCATGCCAACAACCTAACCAGATTTATCACATACGTCGTCTTTATCACAATGGATGCTGACTGTCTTTCGCCAGACCGTATTTGTCCAAGTTCTCTGTCTCTGATGATTGATTGCAGTAACCCCTTGTCACAGCTTATCTTAAATGTGCACATCTGTAGGAACTTGTATTTTTCTCTTTTCTCCTCTCCTTAAATTATGGAGGCCATATTTTGCAACCTTGCAATCCAAAGCACATTTCCACATTATGGAGAATCTTGATAAGTTATGATTAATGTATCTGCAGACTTTCTTGAAACTCTGGTTGCATCTATCAGATTTTAGACATTTTTATATTTTGAGTCAAAATGAAAAGCAGCAGTTCATTTCTGTACCAAGCAATGAAAATGCAGTTCTGCAAAGCAAGCAACATTGTAATATTTTGCTTTTTTTTTACAAGTGTGGAAGCTGTCAGCAGTATCATGGCACTGCTGAAACATGGGTCATGTTTGCTTGCAGATCAAGACATCAGCAATTTGCATTGTCTGGTAAACTGTTTTTGAATGAATGCCATGACTTCTATGTCACAGCAATTGTAGCTAATTTACTGCTGATTCACAAATGTTGATTTTAAGAGATATTTTCAATAAATAAGCGTTACCTAAGAAATGGAATTTATCACTTTTTTTTAACAAATATTAACTTCTGAGATTGGTTTACATGACACACAAACAGTGACTTAAATTCTCATTTCATTAGTGCGCATTGAGCTCATAGATTTTGTGATTTTAGTAGTGAAATTTATCTTGAGTGTCAGGTGGTAAACTCCCTTCTTAAAATGTTGCAGTTGTGATGAAAGATGTTTGATTTCTATACATATTATCATTTCAAGTGTTTGGATTTCAGAATAGTAGAATATGGGTGTTCGTTACTTTTATGAAGATATTTTTATTCGAAAGAAAATCAGACTGTTCTTTCACGACAGTGACATAATCTAGGATGCATCAGACAGCATGAATGAAAAATTGATTGTACTGAGTTAGTTGATGACAAAGTAAATATTGAAGGCCATTAGCTTGTTTTTAGTTCAAGATGATATAGGATTGAATTTGATTTGGGGAAACTTGGAGATTGAAAGTTTTTCGGACAATTTGGAGCAGATTTGATTAGAATCAGCAACAAGTAAAGTTTCACTCCAAAGAAGAGTTTTCGCAAAGCAGTTAATTTAACAATTTACCATAGTAGAGATGTTCTGTTTGTGCAAGTTCTGTCAGGAGTCCTTGATCTGCAATCTGTAGGTTGTTAGAAGCTGAAAAAAATCTAAGCTCTCAGTTTTCAAAGTATTCCTTGAAAAAGACTCTTTAGTTCATGAGTCAAAAACTGGAGAGAATCATTTCAGTCATACTTGAAATGTGATGGCAGGGTATCACGCCTTCAAAATTTAACTAATGTATTGAAATGGTGTTGGTGATTGCGAGAATAACATTTGTTTTTAGCTTTAAATGAAGTGATTACTTTACTTGAAAACATTCAAAGTCTTGTACAGCAACGTGAAACTGCAAATAACGACTGCTTTTAAAATGATAGTATTCCCTTACTAACTTGCTAGATAATTTGGAACAGCTCTAATTTATTGTCATTATAAATGGCAGAAACTTCAAATGCAATAAATATGAACCCATCAACCATTTTTTGATTCCTTTTAAATGTAGCAGAAATATTTGAAGAACAATTTTATTTTGCAGTATTTAACATACATTATAAATCCGATGAACTTCAGAAACTCTGACCAGGACACTTTTGATAAATATCTTTGAAGGATGTTAGTTTACTGAATCAAAGCCAAAATCACATTTAGCTGAGCTTTAAAGTAATTTGAATAATTCATTTCATTTCTGGCAGAGTTTTATGTAAACTTAAGGGTTTTTTGGCACTTTTACCAGCAAGCTTTTTAATATTGGTGTGCCTTTTTGTTGGGATTTATTTTAACCATGATGACGCCACCTAATTTCACTTAGTTTTCATCTTATGTTTTGTGGTCTTCATTCTTACCCAATTCCGCAGTGATATATCTCAGAGGTATCGCATATCAACCCAGCAGATTCGTTTCAGGTGTTCACCTGCAGACCCAGTGATTAGTATTCAACATGTTATGAGGCAAAACTCATTGCTATTCCACCAGTGTGACTCCATACATTAAGAAGACTGTTGAATTCGGAAGTAGTTTGATGTAATAGACAATAAAACTATTGCTGATGGAAGTCAAGTAACAGAGCATGGCTCAGGCATGCAAGTGAATCACAAAATAATTTTGGGCTTAACAGTAGAATTAGATATTGTCCTCCCTTGAGACAGAAAACAGACTAAAGCCTGACTTGTATTGTAAGCAAACAACTAGTGAAAAATGCTTGGATCCAGCATCTGATATTTATATATTAGGAAGACCATACAAAAAATGAAACAGAAGATCTAATCCTGTGAACTTGTCAGGTAATTCATTTTTACTTTGTTGTTAGTTGATTCATATCTCTTCAAATGTTACTTAACACATTCAATCTGCCATGTGATAGTATTTGAAGATTTTTATTGTTAATGACCAACCTATTATGCAATAAACAAGGAGTTAGCAAAATTCTTCATTCTCATTGAAGCATGTTGTATATCATCAGATCTTTTATCAGTGCTGAAAGATTCAACGCCATTTCTGCCATTAATTGGCAAAATACCACATAGTTTCTTCTCAGTTAAATGAATTGACCAGTGATTGTGCAGCTTAAATATTGTGTTCTGTATGTGTAAAAACATAGAATGTACAGCACAGAAACAGAACATGCGGTCCAACCATCCATGCCAAACATTATCCCAAACTAAACTAATTAATTTGCCTGCTCCTGGCCCATATTCCTCCAAACCTGTCCTATTTATGTACTTATCTACATGTCTTTTAAACGTTGTAATTGTGGCCACATCTACCATATCCTCAGGAAGTTCATTCCACACATGAACTGTATGAAGAAATTGCTTCTCATGTCTTTTTAAAATCTCTCTCCTCTAACCTTAAAAATGTACCCCCTTGTCTTGAAATCCCCAATCCTGGGGAAAAGACAACTACCATTAACCCTATCTATAGCCTTCAATGTTTAAAAACTTCCACAAGGTGACTTCTTAACTTCCTCCAGTGAAAAACGTTCCAGTCTATCCAGCCTTTCTTTATAACTCAAGCCTTCCATACCCAGCAACATCCTGGTTAATCTCTTCTGCACCCTCTCCAACTTGATAATATCTTTCCTGGAACTGGACACAGTACTCCAAGAGACCTCATCAATGTCCTATACAACCTCAACATGACTTCCCAATTCCTACACTCAGGACTGAGCAATGAAGACAAGCTTATCTGGAGAAGGAATAGGTCATTGAATATTGTGATGATCTCAATAGAATCATTTACAACTTACAGCCGAAGTCAGGTTTTTCACTTTTTCATTGAAGGTTATGTAACTTTTCACAATGTTTTGGATGAAAAACCTTCTATTTCAATGTGCGAGAATCAATGTGTAATTCAATTAATAAAGCTCTAGGATGCCATGCATTGTCTGTGTAATAATCCCTGATATAATTATTTTAACGTTGCTTCAAATTTTCTGGATGGGTTGAGAATTTTGCTTGTAATGCCTTGCTGGTCAAATTTAAAAAGTATAATTAAAGGTGCCAAAATTAGAGTCCCTTTTAAAATTCAATTAGTGTGTATTATCATGAGCTTCACTTGAGGGATCACTTTACCTCTAACTGATTTGATACTGTTGATAAAATGATTCCAGGAATTGGAAATAACATCCTGCCAATAGAATCAATCTTCTGGCAATGTTGTGACTGCCCATTCATTCAAAATCAGCTGTGATGGTACAAAATATTGGAAATTCTGAACAACTTGGAGAATGTGAATTTCAGAGAAGCACTTGATGTTCTTAAACCATTGACTCCACATTGTAAAACATAACAATATTTTTGCACAAATTCATTATTGCTATAAGATCATTTTAAATGCCACTTATAAGTCACTGTTGCTGATGTGAAAAGAGAAAGCATTTTTAAGAACAGGATATGAATTGTGGCATGACCTAGAGAACGGTAAAAATAAAAAGAGAACAAAGAAACAGATGAGCCAAGTAGCTTGAGAGAGTATGAGGTAATATAGGATTTTCCCTCATGGTTCTATTGTTAGCTACTGCTGGTCCAGTCTGGCAGTTATATCCTTGAGGACTCTGCGAGCTTAGTTAAGAGTGGTGCAACTGTACCACTTGGTATTCAATGTTGAAATTCTCCTGCCTGGAATGCATTCTGTATCCTTCCTGCTTAATCTTTTGCTTTAAGCCAATGCTATTATCTGCACATGAAGATATCAGTCTCAAATATCTCTCGGCTATGGGTGTCTGTATGTACATTGTCGCTGAAACTGCTTGCTTCTCATCTCTTAATTAAAGCCCTTCAACATCGTGTGTACTGTAACACTCCTTTAATATGTCTGTATACAGTAAGCTCCCAAATACAACTCTGTTGTATATTTTGAAAGACTGAAGTCAGAGAGGTGATAAGTTACATCATGATTTACATGCATGTCCCTTCAAGCATTCTGACAATATAAGCTCTCACTTGACTTTTTTTGATGATCATAGCTTCTGACTTCCTGTCCCTTAACCAGGCTTTGTGCTTAAAGATGCTTCTTTGCTGGGTCTGGATGTGTCTCATTTCTGCTGTTGCTGTGGCTTTTCTTTTGTCCTTCTATCATCTTGTGGTCTTGAGCGGTTATGTTTGGTCTGAGGTTGTGTTCTAAAACTAGTACTTCTATTTTAATAATTAACAAATCAACAATTCTGCTAGTGTGTACCCATTATTCAATGATGTTGCTCTATAACTGAATAGAGCTTATTCCCAGGTTGGCTTCTTGTGTATCAATGACTTCACAGCCTTGTTCACTTTTTCTGGTTCTCTGTTTGAAGTTGGAACGGAGAACTTGACACCTGTTTAATGACTGCCTCCAAAGTAAACTTCAGGAAATCTTGATTAATGAATTGTGCTGCAATGTCAGATACACAATTTGCTGGGTGAATTAGTATCACAATGATCATTTGTAACACCTTGATAACTATGTCTGTTGTGATTTAATGAGACCTTGCTACTTCAATCCATCTGAATAATAATGAACTAGGACTAAATGTGCTTTCCCTCTACCCTTTGTAGGGATCTGGAGGCCCAGTCCACACTCCAGTTCTGCCTCAGAGCTGCTGGCTAATCAGATACTACCAGCTTTTCAGTATTGCCAACACTACTGGGAGTGGTAGCCACTTCCAATGCAGCGTTTGAGGCTGATACCTGAATGTGTTAGGGATCTTGCTGGGAGGCTGCATTGAGGAATGTGTGGGCAGGGTTTCATGAGATCATAGGAGGGGGGAGACAAATGCCTCAGTTGGATATATTCCTCAGTTGGATTTTGAGGCTCCAGAAGTGTTCACTTTATCAGAAGTGATGTCTTGCTATAACCCTTTGGTTTCTGTGGTCTGTGCAAGGTACATTCTTACATCTGCGTTGCTTCAATCTGATAGAGCCAGAAGCTCTGACTGAACTCCTTATATTTTGTAAAGAGCTGTCATTGGTTTTGTGAAGTGATACTGTTACATGTTTAAATTCCTGCATCTTGGTAAACAGAACAAATTTTGCAATTGCCAATTGTGATTGTTATCCATGACGAAAATGATGTTGTGTCCCAAATTAATGTTGCAACCATTGCATGTAGTAACTCAAGTGTAAGGCTGACTGCTTTGTGAGAGACATTTACAGTAAAAATGAGTAAGTTGCAGACATGTAATCAAAATCAATCAAGACATTTTGTACAATCCCGTGCTATAATAATGGTTTCTTAACATTATACTTTGCAATATATTGTTAAGCTCTGTTGTCATTGTCGGTAAAAAAAACTGTTGCACACTCCATAAATAGAAGCTTCTATGCCACTAATTGGTTGAATGAAATATTTATATTATTTCTTTTTGCAGAAGAGCCCATACTACATTTTGTTGTTTTTATATCAATTCCACTTGGACATTTCATCTCACATTTTCTCTGTTAGGTGTGGGGGTATCTCTGATGTTACCTCAGGCTTGCTTTCCTGAACGATGACCTGTAATTGTGTCTAAACCAAATCAAGCACTTTCTTCCTTTAGATAAAACTTTTAGACAATATTTTCAAAGCTTTAACAGAGTTCTTTGAAATTCTTAATCCTATTTTTTAGTGTCTTGAACACTCTTGATTCCAACAGATATAATAATGGCTCAGAGATGCACACATGCTGCAGAAGAGTGTCCCATCTCGCTGATCTTCCTCGTTTCTTCCCAGGATTATGAACAGAAATCCAACGTCTCCATCACTGTAGAATGCTGGTTGAGTGACATGTTCTTCATTCTTTCTTCAACATTGCAAAAAGGAGAAAAAAGATCAAAGCTTTTCCTTTTAGCAGTGTTGAAGAAAGACTGGGCAGTGTATCAGTGCAGTCAATGCTCTGTCATTTTTGACGCAAAATATTGGTTTGTCTATTTGCTTAATTGTCACTTAACAAACTTGGATTAAATGCTTTACTTTTCCTAATCATTTGTCAGATGAAGGCATCACTGTCTAGGACTAGCATTTGTTACCCACCCCTAATTGCCCAGAGGGTGGTTAAGAGTCAGCCACATTGCTGTGGGTCTGGAATTATAGGCCAGATTAGATAAAGGTGGCAGTTTCCTTCCCTAAAGGACATTTTCATGGTTCTTTAATATGTATAATGCCATAGTGTTCAATTACATTTGAATTGGCTTAATTTAACATCATAGCTTTTTATGAAATCTATTTACTTTTGGGCTTGAGCTATGCAATTGAATTGCTAAGATATACTTAATCGCTCAAAATAATGTGTGCATTTTCTTCATTCAGTTTTCCAATATATGTTTGGCTTGGAAATTAAGTTACTCCTATATTATGGTCTGGATATGTTGTGTCCACATCAGGAATGTACTTTTTGACAAAAATGTTCAAATTTTTCACAAATTCCAGCATGAGAGATCAAGCAGCATACGATACATAAATACTGTCCTACCACTCCAGTGAACACTAAGCACGTAATGAGCTAACGTTAGATTAAATAAAACATACATGCATGTCTTTTCTGCCTTTTGTGTAGCCAACCTGGTCAGCACTCAACATTTTATCAATGATCCATTTATTTTCTGGCGCAATTCCATTCTGTTCCTCAGATCTAACTTGGAAAATAATGGCAAATCGATAAATTGTACACATTCACAATTTAGTCAATGTTATTGTCTACTCGTAATCAGTCAACTTTCAAAGGTTTGTCTGAAGAGAGATGCCTCAATATGTAATGTAGTCAAAAGTACATCAATTTATAAGCACTTGCCATCTTTCTTGGAATAAGATAGATCAAGTTTCTTGACGGGGTAACAAAGATGATTGATGACAGAAAAGTGGTTGATGTCTTCATGGACTTCAGTAAAGCCTTTGACAAGGTCCCCTCATGGCAGACTGGTACAAAAGGTGATGTCACATGGTTTCAGGGTTGAGCTGGCAAGATCAGTACAGAACTGGCTTTGTCAGAGGAGACAGAGGGTAGCGGTGGAAGGATGCTTTTCGGAATGAAGGGTTGTGACTAGTGGTGTTCCACAGGGATCCATGCTGGGACTTCTGCTGTTTGTGGTCACATAAATGATTTGGAGGAAAATGTAGCTAGTCTAATTAGTAAGTTTGTAGATGATACAAAGATTGGTGGTGTTGCAGATAGTGAGGAGAATTGTCAGAGGATGCGACAGGAAATAGATCAGTTGGAGGCATGGGCAGAAAAATAGCAGATGGCTTTTAATCCGGACAAATGTAAGGTGATGAACTTTGGAAGGTAAAGTACGGGTGGAAATTATACTGTGAATGTCAGAATTCTTAGGAGTACTGATATGCAGATGGATCTGGGTGTGCAGGTCCACAGATCACTGTGTGTGGCAGCGCAGGTAGATAAGGTAGTTTAATTAAAGCCTATGGCATGCTTACCTTCCTTGGAAAGGGCACCGAGTATAAGGATAGACACGTTATGCTGCAGCTTTATACAACTTTACTTAGGCCACGCTTGGAATGTTGCATACAGTTCTGGTCACACCACCACCAGAAGGACGTTGATGCTTTGGAGAGGGTACAGAAAACATTTACCAGTATGTTACCTGGTATGGGGGATTTTATCCATGAAGAAAGACTGGGTTTGTTTTCACTGGAATGCAGGAGGTTGAGGGGCGACCGAACAGAAGTATATAAGATTATGAATGGCATGGATAGAGTCAAACGTATGAGGCTTTTTCCCAGGGTGGAGGAATCAGTTACGAGGGGACACAGGTTCAAGGTGTGTGGGGGAAAGTTTAAAAGAGATGTGCGAGGCAAGTTTTTCACATAAAGAGTGATGAGTGCCAGGACCATGTTGCCAGAGGAGGTGGTGGAAGCAGATGCAATAGCAGCATTCAAGAAGCACCTGGACGAATACAAGAATAGGAAAAGAATAGAGGGACATGGATGCTGTAAGTGAAGGCAGCGTTTTACTATGGAAGGACAAAATATGTTGGTGCAGGCTTGGAGGGCCGAAGGACCCTTTCCTGTGCTGAATTGTTCTTTGTTCTTGAGAAAATGTGCCAATGTAATGACCCCGAGGGAGGGCAGTGGAGATTATATGATAGGAATAATTGTATAAGAGGAATATTAACAGTTGTGTAGTTCGAACTGTTTTAGAGCATGAAAATACAAATGAGAGTTTTCTGCTTGAATTATCTCTGTGAAGTTGGACATATTGCTTCAATTTATGGATCAGAATACTTGCTGCCTCTTCACAAAATTGCTCTTCACTCCAGGTGGATATAAAATAAGAAAAGATAGGTTGCATGAACGTTATATCTACCTTTTACATTCTCTGTTCCCGAACAGCCTGATCCAAAGTTTACATTCCCTAATGTTTTGAAATTTTAAAATTTCAAGGTGGATCTACAGGTAATTATGACCTTAGGTAATGTTAGATCAGCTATCAGTTGTAGTTTGCATTGGATTTTATTGATCTATTCATTTCCGACCATCTTCAAAATTACTCCTGTGTCAGTTGTGAACATATTATTGTGAAATACAATACTGCAGTTAACTTTAAAAGAGTAAATGACAAGCCGACCTCTGAAAATCGCCATCAACTGTGTGGTGTTCTGACTTGAGGCTGTGCTGTTGGGGATTTTCAGGCTGAAAACATGTGCTTACCTTGGCTTTCAGCAATTTTGATCAGTTATCATTTATGAGAGTGATATTGACAGAGCATCATGCTTTTTTGCCTCACTCCAAAGCACATGCAATAATTCCTTCCCCACCCTCAGTGCAGCCCACCTTTCCAAACCTACATCCAGTCGGTTCTAATATAACGCGATAGTTCCATTCTCGTGTTATAAGAAAATCGCACAATAACAGTGCTATTTAAGCTAATGGGGTCAGAATCACGTCATAGCCAATATGGGTAAGGAAAGCTCATGTTCTACAAATAACATGTGAAATCTTCAATCACATTAAAGCCAATTCATATTGAAGAAATACTCATTATAGCAAAACCGACTGTAATTGTAAATACTTTAAAATAAATGAATCCTGAGCTGTTTTTCAGTTGAACAATCTATGGTCTTTGCAATACAATTGTGCTTGAGTGTTCTACTTAGGTAAATTGAAAATATGATTTTGAGATATTTCGAAACAAACTAGAATAATCTGTTTGCATTGAATCTGCAATGAAGTGTATTTGTCAAGCTCAATAATCTGCATAAAAACATTGCATACATCCTCCATATTTATTCCCTGTGGCAACAAGGAAGTTGCTGCAGTTACGTAAACATTGCAAGTATTTGCATGTGACCGACAGGAAAAGTTTTCTTATACATCAAGTTTGGACATTATGCTTTCATCTCTTGTTTGATAAAAATCTCTCTTTTAGTAGAGTTTTGAAGCAATGCCTGGTTTCTAAAATAATATAATACTTGGGAGTGGGGAAAAAATTAAGCTATCGTTGACTTATAATGTAAGTAACCTTTCACACATCCAGTCCCAAAATCACAAAGCTAAATGTGTTTTCAAATTAATGAACTTCAATTCTGTTATGCTGCTTCAAGGGGTGAACAGATGGCCAGGCTGTCCATCAGTTTGCAGATTGAAACACAAATCCAAATGATTTGTTAGAATTTGAATCTCAACTCTGTTTAATGCAAAAGAACACTTTATTCAGTGCTGATTTGGAGATGCCGGTGTTGGACTGGGGTGTATGAAGTTAAAAATCACACAGCACCTGGTTATAGTCCAACGAGTTTAATTGCAAGCACTAGCTTTCAGAGCGCCGCTCCTTCATCAGGTGGTTGTGGAGTACTGTTGGACTGTGACCTGGTGTTGTGTACACATTTTGAAACATCTGAACATTTTGACCGTGCTCATCAATTTCTTGGTCACTTGCTTTGTAAGCGCAAAGTCCTGTAACTAATTAATGCATTAAAAACTTAAACTGTTGTGTAACATCTAATTATGATTAGATTAGATTAGATTACTTACAGTGTGGAAACAGGCCCTTCGGCCCAACAAGTCCACACCGCCCCGCCGAAGCGCAACCCACCCATACCCCTACATCTACCCCTTACCTAACACTACGGGCAATTTAGCATGGCCAATTCACCTGACCTGCACATCTTTGGACTGTGGGAGGAAACCGGAGCACCCGGAGGAAACCCACACAGACACTGGGAGAATGTGCAAACTCCACACAGTCAGTTGCCTGAGGCAGGAATTGAACCCAGGTCTCTGGCGCTGTGAGGCAGCAGTTGGTAACAGCTTTTAAACTTAACTGTCAAACCCCAGAACAGACATCACTCCAAATGGTCACAACCACTCTGAGCTGTAATGCTGCTAATAAGCTTTTGAACCATGCCTCCTTCTTACTGAAAGTTTCACGCTATGAAATTAAGCAGCAGTAGGGCTCTCCTAAAGTCAGTGTTCATAGGTACCAAATCAAAACATGTTTAAGATTAATAAAGTATAAAAGTTTAGTTAATAAATGTTTCAGGTTGTTATGACATGGATTCAGACAGCCAAACCAAATTGACCATTTTACCTCTTCATTTGCAACATGGTAAAAGAAAAACTATCGAAAAACCCTGAATAGTCACTCTAGTGATACCCAACCTAATTTTTAAATAAACAATCCCTGACTTAGCAAATAATTAATTTCTTGGCACTGGATTTGTATGTTAAACAGAAGACTTAACTATTTATTAGATGCTTAATAACCTTTTAGAATCATAGAGTCATACAGCTCAAAAATGGACCCTTGCCCATATCCCTCCAAATCTTTCATATTCATGGACTTATCCAAATGTCTTTTAAATGTTGGAATTGTACCCATGTGTCATTTCCTCAGGAAGTTCAGTCCACATGTGAACCACCCACTGTGTAAACAATTTGCCTCTCATGTCTTTTTAAATCTCTCTCTCGCCTTAAAAATGTGTCCCCAATCTTAAAATCCCCCATCCTGGAGAAAAGACAACTACCATATGCTGTACTTATATCTCTCACTATTTTATAGACTTCTATAAGGTTGCCTCTCAATCTCTGAGGAGAAAGTGAGGACTGCAGATGCTGGAGATTAGAGCTTAAAAATGTGTTGCTGGAGAAGTGCAGCAGGTCAGGCAGCATCAAAGGAACAGGAGAATCGATGTTTCAGGCATAAGCCCTTCTTCAGGAATGAGGAGGGTGTGCCAAGCAGGTAGGGGGGAATACGATAGGTGGAAGGAGGTTAAGGTGAGGGTGATAGGCCGGAGAGGGGGTGGGGCGGAGAGGTCAGGAAGATGATTGCAGGTCAAGAAGGTGGTGCTGAGTCTGAGGGTTCGGACTGAGAAAAGGTGGGGGGAGGGGAAATGAGAAAGCTGGAGAAATCTGCATTCATCCCCTGTGGCTGGAGGGTTCCTAGGCAGAAGATGAGGCATTCTTCCTCCAGGCGTCTTGTTGCCATGGTCTGGCATTGGAGGAGGCCAAGGACTTGCATGTCCTTGGCGGAGTCGGAGGGGGAGTTAGTGTTCAGCCACAGGGCGGTTGGGTTCGTTGGTGCGGGTGTCCCAGAGGTGTTCTCTGAAATGTTCCGCAAGTAGGCGGCCTGTCTCCCCAATATATAGGAGGCCACATCGGGTGCAGCGGATGCAGTAAATGATGTGTGTGGAGGTGCAGGTGCAGTTCTGACAGATACGGAAGGATCCCTTGGGGCCTTGGAGGGAAGTGAGGGGGAGATGTGGGCGCAAGTTTTACATTTCTTGTGGTTGCAGGGGAAGGTGCCGGGAGTGGAGGTTGGGTTGGTGAAGGGTGTGGATCTGACGAGGGAGTAGTCTTTCTGGATCACTGATAAGGGTGGGGAGGGGAATATATCCTTGGTGGTGGGGTCTGTTTGGAGGTGGCGGAAATGACGAAGGATGATACGATGTATCTGGAGGTTGGTGGAGTGGTAGGTGAGGGCCAATGGGGTTCTGTCCTGGTGGCAATTGGAGGAGCGGGAAGTGGAGGAGATGCGGTGGAGAGCATCGTCAACCACGTCTGAGGGAAATTGCGGGCTTTGAAGAAGGAGGCCATCTGGGTTGTTCGGTATTGGAATTGGTCCTCCTGGGAGCAGATGCGGCAGAGACGAAGGAATTGGGAATATGGGATGGCGTTATTACAGGGGGCAGGCTGGGAGGAGGTGTAATCTAGGTAGCTGTGGGAGTCAGTCGGTTTATAGTAAATGTCCGTGTTGAGTCGGTTGTCCAAGATAGAAATGGAGAGATCTAGGAAGCAGAGGGAGGAGTCTGAGACGGTCCAGGTAAATTTGTGGTCGGGGTGGAAGGTGTTAGTAAAGTGGATGAACTGTTCAAACTCCTCGTGGGACCACTAGGTAGCGCCGATACAGTCATCGATGAAGCGGTGGAAAAGGGGGGGGGGGTGGTGCCAGTGTAGCTGTGGAAGATGGACTGTTCCACATATCCAACAAAGAGGCAGGCATAGCTGGGGCCCATGCGGGTGCCCATGGCTACTCCTTTGGTTTGGAGGAAGTGGGAGGATTGGAAAGAGAAGTTGTTCAGAGTGAGGACCAATTCAGTCAGTCGAAGGAGGGTGTCAGTGGAAGGGTACTGGTTGGTTCGGCAGGAAAGGAAGAAGCCTTCGTGATGGGGGATGGAGGTAATTAGGGACTGGATGTCCATGGTGAAGACAAGGCGTTGGGGGCCAGGGAAGCGAAAATCATGGAGGAGGTGGAGAACGTGGGTGGTGTCCCGAACGAAGGTGGGGAGTTCTCGGACTAAGGGGGATAGGACCGTGTCAAGGTATGCAGAAATGAGTTTGGTGGGGCAGGAGTAGGTTGAGATAATGGGTTGGCCGGGGCAGTCAGGTTTGTGGATTTTGGGCAGGAGGTAGAAACGGGTGGTGCAGGGTTGTGGGACTATGAGGTTGGAGGCGGTGGATGGGAGATCCCCGAGGTGATGAGGTTATGGATAGTCTGGGAGATGATGGTTTGGTGATGGGAGCTGGGGTCATGGTCAAGGGGGCAGTAGGAGGAGGTGTCCACGAGCTGGCATTTAGCCTCAGCAATATAAAGATCGGTGCGCCAAACTACCACCACTCCTCCCTTGTCTGCCGGTTTGATGGTGAGGTTGGGGTTGGAACGGAGGGAGTAGAGGGCTGCACATTGCGAGGGTGAGAGGTTGGAGTGGGTAAGGGGGTGGACAGGTTGAGGCGGTCAATATCGTGGCGGCAGTTGGCTATCAAGAGATCGAGGGCGGGTAAGAGGCCAGCACGGGGTGTCCAGGTGGATGGGGTGTGTTGGAGGCGGGAGAAGGGGTTGTCAGAGGGTGGGCGGGAGTCCTGGTTGAAGGCGAAGGCGGTGGAAGAAATGTTCGATGTCTCACTGCGTGTTGAATTCGTTAATCCGGGAGCGTAGGGGAATGAAGGTGAGGCCTTTGCTGAGGTCTGATCTTTCATCCTCAGAAAGGGGGATGTCTGGAGGGATGGTGAAAATACAGCAGGGCTGGGAGCTAGGACCTGGTGTGGGACTGGAGCTAGGAGTGGGTGCAGGATTAGGTGTGGGGGCGGAGATGGTTTGGGGGCCATGGCAACATGACGCCTGGAGGAAGAGTGCCTCATCTTCTGCCTAGGAACCCTCCAACCACAAGGGATGAATGCAGATTTCTCCAGCTTTCTCATTTCCCCTCCCCCCACCTTTTCTCAGTCCCGGCCCTCAGACTCAGCACCGCCTTCTTGACCTGCAATCTTCTTCCCGACCTCTCCGCCCCCACCCCCTCTCTGGCCTATCACCCTCATCTTAACCTCCTTCCACCTATCGTATTCCCAATGCCCCTCCCCCAAGTCCCTCCTTCCTACCTTTTATTTTAGCCTGCTTGGCACTCCCTCCTCATTCCTGAAGAAGGGCTTATGCCCAAAACGTCGATTCTCCTGTTCCTTTGATGCTGCCTGACATGCTGCGCTTTTCCAGCAATACATTTTTATGCGCCTCTCAATCTCCTAAGCTTCAAAGAGAAAAGGTCCCAGCCTTTCTTTATAGCTCAAGCCTTCCTTAATGGTAAATGTCTTCTGAACCCTCTCCAGCTTGATAATATCCTTCCTGTAACTGGGCAACCAGAATTAGGTGCAATACTCCAGAAGAGACCTCACAATATCTTGGACAACCTTAATATGACTTCCCAATTTCTATACTCAAAGGACAAAGCAATGAAGGCAAGCCTGCCAAATGCATTTTTAACCATCCTGTCTACATGTGACACAAACCTCAAAGAATTATGTCCCTGCACCCCTGGGTCCCTCTGTTCTACAACACTCCCCAAAGTTCTAACATTAATTTATAAGCCCTACCCATGTTTGTTGTACAAAAATGCAATACCTTGCCTTTATCCAGATTGAACTCCATCTGCCGTTTTTCAACCCATTGACCCATTTGATCAAGACCCTTTTGTGATCTTAGCAGAGAGAAAATTAAACAATATGGTAAGCTGCTAAAGTGCTTTAATCCTAACAAAATTGTTTTTAGCCCCCGTTCGCACAAAAGGCACAGTTAACAGATAAATTTTTAAAAAAGAAAAACTGGCCAGATTACTTAATTGACTTTCATGGTGTTATGTTTCACAGGTATAAATGTTGGATTACTTTACTGTATTTTTTCTGAAACCTAATCAGGGTCACTATCTCAGTTCACCAAAACGAAAGGGGAAATACTTCTAACTCAGCCTTCGACTCGTTGGACTTCTGGAAGCTGGTGTATCAGGTTGGACAGGGAGTTTTGACATCTTCATTTTGTCTCAGCAAAAACCCAGAATCATCTCTCAAAAAGCAAATTTAATTCTGGTTTCACTCTGATAAACTGACTGTAGCGTTCAAAAACTGCCACCTGCTTGAATGTATGATCTCTTCCAGAATTGCTGGAACCATTTGTCAGGTGCTGACCTTCTGCTATCTGTTTAAACACGACGCACTTCTGAGGGATACTGTGTCTGTGAGAACCTTCTTAATCAACACTCAGCATGCAGTTAACCTGGCCTCGCCTCTCAAAGCTTATTAATTCTGTTTAACCACAAGCTGTACCAAAGTCCACAAGTCATTTTAAGAATAAAAGTAAAAACCATCAAAGATCAGCAAAGCTTTTAAAAAGGATTACAAAACTGTTATCAAGAGACAGTTATTTGGAGATAACAGTCTAACAGATTCCTGTTAGCTGGAGACTATGCAGTTTATCAATCTCACATGAACCCTTTGAAATATTACTCTTGGCATTGTGCTGTGAATATGGTGGTCTCCATAATTGCTGAGATTGCATTATAATCATAAAACTGTCAGAGCTCCCCTTCCATATTCCTCTGGAACTGCAGCTATTTATGAAACCTAAACCTGTGTGGTTAAACCCTGAAATTAAGACATTATTGTCAGCAATTCAGTGTTTGCTCACAGAGTGTACTTTTGCAATGTGTGGAAACCTCAACTTATATCATAAAATTGCAGTGTAAATACCTGTTAAAAAAAAGTAGTGCTTTTTTGACTGAGTATTTAACAGCACAGTAATTTCATAAGTACGGTTGAAAGACATCTCTGGCCCTGAAAATTTGCAATATCAAATTTCTCTGGATCATTTCACAGTTTGTCATTTTTAGAGTTTGTTTGCTATTCAGCTTCTGCCTTAATTCAATGTGTATTTCCCGATAATTTAGTCTGCTTGATAAACTTTAATGAAAATTAAGCAAAATCGATGTGTTTTACTTTGATTTGCTGCCAATAAGAACAATTTATTGATTGACAATACTGCTACTTTGTCCCTCGAGATTCTTTTGACTTGGCACAGAATCAAACAAATTTCAGTCAAAGGAAAATTGCCATAATGTCATCGGGCAATGGCATGCCTGAACACTTTGTTACTGAAATCAAGACCAGTATTGTGAGGTTACCTTTTGTTCTGTTTGTTTTTAAAATTGTGACGTGTATTACTAAATTGCTCAGGTAGACAATTGATGTTAAACATTTATTGTTCAATAGTATAAATGGTTTGTACTGTTGTTTTATACTGATTTGAGCATCAGTGGTACTTTCATTTTTCCAAACAGTCACTGAGTATCTAATCACCTAAATACTTGAAATTTACGTGATAAATTAATAAGTATTTCTCTATAAATATCATTTATTGTGTGGTGATGGTACAATGTGTTGTCGCTAATTGCCATGGTATCCACCATGGCCAAGTAACAATCTAAAGTGAAATCAAAGACTACTCACAAGCATCAGACCATTGGCCATTCATTTGCTTTGCAAAAACTCTTAAATTTCGCATTTTTGAATGAAAATATTATCCCAGTAGTCATTGATTCTCCCTTGCAGCTGGACTTCATAATCTGCAGCAGAAGTTTCACTAAATGCAAATGTATAACCACTTGCAGTGGGTGACAGTTACAGCAATAGATTTTGCAACAAAATGTCCTCTCATTGTAATTTGTGTCATTTTTATACTGTGGTGCATGGAACATCTGCACTGCAGATGTTGAGCAATCAATACGTATTCGTTTGCTTAAAATGTTGTGTGGCACAAATAATATGGTGATATTTCTCATTTCTTGAGAAATATAATGTTTTGTGGAGAATGTTTACACAAATTACTAGTCTCTTATTGTTTGTCCTGAAATTGAGTTATTTTGCAGCAATAGCCAATTTGCAGAGTATTGAGATGGGAACAACCTATTTTGTTCTTTGTAGCTATACCAATCTATTCAGTTGAGTAACTGTATCTAGGAAGATGGGACCCAGAAGAAGGCTTAGGCTATTTGATCCATCTCCCCAGCTTGCTCCACCATTTAATAAGATCCTTTTACTGCAAGGCAAAAAAAAATATCAATCGTCCAGACAATTTGAAGAATCCATTCCAGAAACTGAAAGCATTTGAAATCCCTCTGTCTTGTATATGTAAAAAGCATGCAGTGATTGATAGCCAGAACAAGCAGTGAGGCTCAGGTATTTTGACAAAATCATTGATTTTTGAGTGCTCAGTTAAACATATATTATATAGTTTGAATCTCTTCAGTCTTTTCCCTGCAGAATGATCTGCAGTGCAATAATTAGTCAGCTGCTTCTTAAGAGTGCCTACATAATATATGGACTGACCACCTTGCTGTTGATTCCTATGAGGAAGCTTTGCATTGAAGACCCGCTGAGGCATTCTTTAATCATCCTTACTAATCTGCCCAGTGAAATGGAGAGGCTCACTGTGTGGTTTTGTACTGTCTTCAAATTTTCATAATGTGCCTCAGGTATCTCTGCTGGAAACATTCCAGAATTTGGATATGGTGACAAAGCAGTCTCACAATTGTACACGAATTTAGCAGAGTGTAAGAACAATAGCCTGGTTGAGTTTAATTTTATTCTTCACCTTAACATCGTGCTATTTTCAGACAAGATTGAGAAGTCAGGCGTTGACATAATTTGCTCTCTCGTGAGCGTGAGGACATTTACCTTTTGCATATGCAATTTTGAGACTGGTGATGCCTGGTGAAATTAAATTTCTTGCAACCACAAAAATCAAATAAACACATTAGAAAGCTTCACATTCGTACATATGCAAGAGAGATATACACTTTCTGTGGGGAAGATTGATCTCAACATTGATTTTTTGCTACCTGCATATGGATATTACTATTTGAATGCACCAGTCACCAGCAGTGCATGTGATTTTGTTCATCCATTCATGGTCAAATTCCATTCATGACATTTGAATAATAAATTAAACCAGGGCATGTGCACAAGAATGACCAGATGTAAACAGCCCACTTTGCCTTGAATTGTGTTTTGATGAGGCAATTGATCTATCTTATTGGAGCATCCTGTAGGTTTATTTCTCCGGTACTGTATCTGTCTTCAGGTAGCACATCTAGTTGCCATCTCATGGGAAAGGAGCCATTTGCTCTGGGCCTAGTATCATTCACACAGGAATGTTATCGTTTCACTGTCCTATGTGATTCTTTTAAATCTGGGACATAACCATCTGTTTTAGCCTTTCTCTTTTCATTGTGCCCTGTCTGCTCTGCTAACCACTTTCTATGTTAATGCAGATTAATTCAACTATTTTTTGTAAGCTACATTATTTGTTTCAATTACTATCCTACCCAAGATTTATTGAACTTTCAGTTGAACTATTTTTTTTCGTTTTCATCTAGTGTTTCATGGCTTGTGTCTGGTGCTGGCCGAAGCATAACCTCAGTCTTGGGCTGTCTTATTTGGAGGAGAAAGGTTTTTTGGCAGCACTCATGAGTTAGCCATAGCCTGCATGTCACTTTTATTGTGAGCAGTTGGGGTACAGTCGTCTGTAGACATAAACTTTCTCAGTACTAACTTTGATGGAGACTGCAGTTTGGAGAGACTAAAGAATGTTCCTGAATAGAAATTTATGCTTCTACCTGCCGGCATAACTCCGGTTTCTTCTGAAGGATTGCAGCAAAGAAATGATTGAAGAGTCGGATCACTATAATGTATCCGACAGTTGCTACGACTGGTTTTTGCGAAGGATTAGGACATCTGTCCGTTGGCAACAACATGTGCAACCACGCCATCATGCACTGGGCATACTGACAAACTCGTTTGGGCATCCTAGCTTTGAGAATAAGTGCCATACAACAGGGTGACTGTCATTGTTGAAAGCCTTAGGTCTGTGCACAGTGTCCCATGAAACTGTTTTTGTATGCATAAAACTATTCAGTATTGGTTCTTGATGGCAAACAGATTTGATGATCTAATGTCACTATAGTTTGGCCTGTGGTATTGGTTGAGCACAACTCTCCAGAAGAGACCAATGATAGATGACCTGCAATTATGCTCTGTGAAGCATCCAATACTAATGCCACTCTCCAGCCCCCACTACCAGCAACTAAATGTCAGCACTAATTTGTGTTGCAGAAAATGCAGCAGCTTTAGGTTTAATGTTCATATTTTTTATGTGCATCTGATGGTCTTGGCATCCTTTGTTGGAAGAAGGTTGCTTTAAAGCTATCTTTGTCAAGCAGGGCTCAGTCCCAAAATCTGCATGGGCATCTGCAAAAGGTTTTGATTTGAAGATGTGTCCTTATTTCAACTATATTTTAAAAATTGTATGAACACTGACTTTTTTTTGTTGTTTGTCCCTCTGTGTTCTAATTGCTGTAGTCATAAAACCATTTTTCATGCACAATCAGTATTTAGTGGAAGCTTTGATTGCCATCTGTTCTGTGACAGCATGAGTTTTCAAGTGTTTTCAAGTGAGAACAAAGTGCCTGACGTAGATGCGAACAGTGGTGTGCAAAAGCTTTTCACTTACGATAGTCACTGTAAAATACTGCAAAGTTAGGTGCCTCTCAATCGTCGTTAGTTGAGACTAACAGATTTAATCTTTTCTTGATCAGTGAAAATAGCATCTCATTTCTTTCAAAGTGATTCCCTTCCTGTTCTTAACCGTCACCATCTGTCGCAGTTGATGTCCAAACAGGTTTTGACCTGACTTGATCATGCTGAATTTATTGAAAGTTCTATGGGATTTACTTTCCTTTTAATTTCTCCACCATTCAGGAGGAAGTGCATATTTTTGGGTTGTTTCTTTTTGGATGCATAGGTGCAATTAAGAATTCAGTGATGTGGGAGGATATTGGCATTTTTATTAATGTGACAGACTTTCAATCATTTTGTTTTAAACCCAAGTGTATAAATTCCTCCTCTGTGTCTCATTCCTCTAATTTTAACTGTGTTGTGATGAATTAGGCTGACTTTATTTTTACTGTAAAATGTAACTGAAAGAGGGTAAAGAAGTGCAGATTTCCAACTGCATGAAGTTTGAGAAAAGGTTGGGTTGTGCAGTTTTTACCTCACTAAATGAAGTTGTGGAATTCATGATCCTATTAAATGGATTTAGAAAAAAAACATGTCCAAGTTATGTTATCAAGTTTGAAATGAATATAATTCTTCACATGACCTGTGCCAATTGTTTTAAAATATTTTTGATTCTAACCTCATTCACAACTAGATGATAGATAGGGATGGTTTTTTGTGTTTGATGAGCTTGAATTCTCCTGAAACATCTCTACTCAATAAGAATAAAAAATGCAAGATATTTTGTAAAATTGCCCCTGAAATTGAATGCTTTGTGAATATATTTTAAAAGGCATTTTTCCCTAATAAATCAGCTTGCCCCTCTTCAAATGTGTAGTTGCAGCCTTGCTTGATAGATTTTTGTTTAAATGTGAATTTTATTTTATGATGTTTTCTGGCCATATTTTCTTCAAATAGTGAGCTCTGCATCATGGACAGTCAGAGTGCCATTGTGAGACCTGACTTCGGTGTTTGGTTTCTAATTAGAATATTCATTATGAGAATGATCATGATCCAGAAACAGTGCATCCAATCAACTTTGTGTCATATCACCATAATCTCCTGATGATTTACCTTTACGACAGAACCATCAATGCTTTGGTTTGCTTGTTTAGGTTAAATCATTTCAACACACATGGTCTTTTAGCTTTTAAGAAGCAAAATAATATAAAATGAAATAAAACTTAAAGTAGCTTAAATAAACTGTTTTATTATTGTGATAATGAAATGGTTAAAAACTTGTCATGGAACAAGTCTTGATCAGCAAACAGATCATTGAAATACAATCAAGTTATGCATTCAAAGTCAGTTAATCAGAACATTGCCAGGTCTCCAAAGCCATTACTTTTGCAACCAAATGGCAGTGACATGCAACCAGGTATTAATCAAGGAAAATAGACATTGCCATGAGCTGGAGCTATAATAAATAACTTCTGTTTTTGCTAAGACTAGCAATGTAGCCCTATAAAAGTCATTATGATATTTGACTCGAGTACCTGAGCTGTCACTCTGTCATGAATGATTTAAGTTGTTAAGCACTGCAAGTGGAAGTATAATTTGTTTATTACAAGTGTTTTTAATGTGCCAAAAAAATGATCAAAATGGGGAAAAGCAACAGCATTTTCTATGGGATGACTGGATTGTAAAAAGGACTGAGGAAGATCTGCACCTCAGACAAATTCCTGATATACTGCAAATATGGAAAACTGAAATGAAGAAGTGCGTGTAGCCATTTTAGTGCTGGCGCAGGGAATCCTTAGCTTGTGAAAAGCATGAGAGAAATTAAAAGGAAATAAAACAGATTTAAAATGCAAGACAACAAAATGACACAAAAATGGGTCATACTTAGAGAAAATGAGAAGCCAGCTAAGATTTAAATTTGTGGAATTAAATGTTTTGCTTAAGGCTTTGTAGTGTACAAGATAAAGATGGAAAATTCTGGAGAAACTTAGCTAGTCTGGCAGCATCTTTAAAGAGAAATCTTCTGAGGAAGAGTCCTATCAGACTTGAAATGCTAACTCTGGTTCTCTCTGCAGATGCTGCCAGACCTGCAGATTTTATCCAGCATTTTCTGTTTTTGTTCCCAATTTCCTGCGTCAGCAATATTTAATTTTATCTCAGTGTGCAAGATAATGGGGAGACAACTGCCCTTTAAATTTACAGTTTTTATAAGTCCCAACAGTGTATGAGACTGGATGCTATTAAATGATAATGGGTTTATTTTGAGTTGTGTATTCTATCTTAGGAAACACATGCTATGGATTCAGCCACCTTTTCTTCAATCTTACACATTTTGTTTGCCAATTTCAGTGAGATGATCCCGATACAGGAGACAGCAAATGTAGATTAGGTCACTACTTTGCTCAACACATCCGCAGGCATAATCCTTCCTTTGCGATTTGGTATTTTAACACACCATCTCATTATTTCCACTCTGATCCTTCCATTTCTCGTCACATCTGCAGTGATCCAACCAGTACTTGGGGATCTTTTCTAAAACCCCTGTTATGGACCAGGTCAGACCCATCAAAACATTTCAAGAAGGTAGCCCAAACCCTAACTTTGCTGGTTGTTTTAAACAGGTATAAACTGGTATTCCAGGAAAGAATCAGTTGGTCAAACCTCTTATTTTTAAACAAAACAGAACTCACTTACAAGGTTGCAAAATGAAACGCAAACAACAGAATACCGAATAACTTAACCTCTCCGAAAACCCATCATATCATCCCGACTTAATGATGTGGTTCCAAATACTTGCAACAATCTCCATAAACATTCCATGGCACAAAAGGTAAAATCAAAAACAAGTTCTTACAGGAGAGAAGTCAGAGAGAGAGGACCAGCCTCGATCTGCTGCTTTGGGTCCAGCAGCCTTTCTTCACACTACTGCTAAAAACCAAACCAAACCAAACCAAACCAGAGAAAAGCTGAGTTGGGAGAAATGGCTACACCCCTTTCATTGTACAAGTTTTTTTTTAACTTGAAAGCCTTCTGTCTGAGGCAGTCCCTGTTAACAATTATCAATTTGGCCCGAAAGCGCTTCGCCTCCAAACTTTTTGGTGACTCTATCATTTACGAACACTCTGGAGAAAAAAAAAGCCAAAACCAGCATAATCTTGTTAAAGGAGTAGCTTTGTCACATGCCAAATGCACCCACATTTGCAATAAAGTCAGACAAAAGCCAATCAGTTTAACATCAATATTGAGGGTTGAAAATAAATGATTTGGATGTGAACATAGGAGGTATAGTCAATAAGTTTGTAGATGACACCAAAATTGAAGGTGTAGTGGACAGCAAAGAAGGTTACCTCAGATTACAACGAGATCCTGATCCGATGGGCCAATGGGCTAATGGGCTGAGAAGTGGTCGATGAAGTTTAATTTGGATAAATGCCAGGTGCTGCATTTTGGGAAACCAAATCTTAGCATGACTTATACACTTAATGGTATGGTTCTAGGGAGTGTTGCTGAACAAAGAGACCTTGGAGCGCAGGTTCATAGCCCCTTGAAAGTGGAGTCGCAGGTAGATAGGATAGTGAAGAAGGCGTTTGGTATGCTTTCCTTTATTGGCCAGAGCATTGAGTGTCGGACCTGGAAGGTCATGTTGCAGACATACAGGACATTGCTTAAGCCACTTTTGGAATATTGCATGCAGTTCTAGTCTCCTTCCTATCGGAAGGATGTTGTGAAGCTTGAAAGGGTTCAGAAAAGATTTACAAGGATGTTGCCAAGGTTGGAGGATTTGAGCTATCGGGAGAGGCTGATCAGGCTGGGGCTGTTTTCCCTGGAGCATCAGAGGCTGAGGGGTGACTTTATAGAGGTTTATAAAATCATGAGGGGCATGGATAGGATAAATAGACACAGTCTTTTATTTGGGGTGCGGGAGTCCAGAACTAGAGGGCATAGGTTTAGGGTGAGAGGGGATAGATATAAAAGATACCTAAGGGGCAACCTTTTTCCACACAGAGCGTGGTATGTGTATGGAATGAAGTGCTAGAGGAAGTGGTAGAGGCTGGTACAATTGCAACATTTAAGAGGCATTTGGATGGGTATAGGAATAGGAAGGGCTTGGAGGCATATGGGCCAGGTGCTGGCAGGTGGGCGTACTATACATCTCTGACTGTAAGAAACAAAGTATTTAGACTGGGTAAGCAAAATTCTGAAAATAGCCAGTCCAAGGGTGAGTTAAATTGTGTCTCTTAGTATTTTTATTTTAGTTTTTACACTGGTGGCATGCTATTGTCTATAGGGTAACAGATTCAACAGTTGTTCAGGTGTCATCTTGTTTGAGTTATTTCTTTTAATTTTCTTGTTTGTCTGTTTTTAAACCCGGAGAGGATAGGTGGATGATTTCCGTGAGTGACAATTTCTCTGAATCTTGTTCCACTCTGGCACTTAGCAGCTTTTAACACTGCAGCTCAATAAATCAGTGGGCTCTCCTCAGGTAAAATTTCCTAACTCAAAGACTCTGTCACTCAGTCTTCAAATTCTTCCCTCTCACCACTTCAAATAGCAACTTGGCATTGCACAATTTAAAAGTATGGACCAATTCGGATTTGAGTTGCAACGATAGTTGTACAGTCAGAGTGATCGACAGCCCTGATGTCTGTGGCATAGAAATTGTTGGATTCTAAATCAAAACTAGCATAACTAATCACCTCAAACTTCCAGTTTTTTGATAAGGTGACAAAGGTGGTGGACAGAGGAAAGTTGTTGGATGTTATTTATGTGGACTTACAGAAGGCTTTGATGAAGTCCCACACATGAGACTGTTAGCTAAGGTAGAAGCCCACAGATTCAGAATGAATTATTGACATGGATACCAAATTGGTTGAGGAGCAGGAAAAGGGAGTTGGAATAAGAAATCAAATGGCAGGATATGACTAGTGATATCTCGCTGGGATCTATGTTCAGGCCTCAATTATTCACAATGTTCATTAGCAACTTGGATAATGTCATAAAAAGTCAAATATCCAGATTTCCTGATACATCAGATTGGGTAGCATTGTCACCAGTGTTGATGATAGCATAAAATTACAACAGGATATTGGAAAATTAAGTGAATGGACTGACAGATTTTAATGTAAGCAAATGTGAAGTTATCCATTTTGAACAGAAAGAGGGTAGATCAGTCTATTTTCTTTAGAAGGCATAAGGTTAAATATGGTCAACATTCATTGAGATTTGGGGATCAGGTGCATAGCTCTTTAAAATGCCATGGACAAGTGAAGACGATATTCAAGAAGGCTAATGGAATCCTGGCTTTCGTATGTGTATGGCTGGAGTTTGAGGATGCTGACATTATGCTGCAGTTCTATAAAGCCTTACTTTGACCTGTCTTAGAGTGTAATGAGCAGTTTGGTTCGACACCTAAAGAAGGAGCAACTTCAAAACAGGTTTACATGGATGATACTTGGAATTCAGGGGTTAAGTTGTGAGGAGAGATTAGATAAATTAAGCCTTTATCCTGTAGAATTTTGATGGTTAAGTGGTGATCTAATCGTGGTTTTCAGAATATTAACAAGGAAAGACAGGATAAATAAACAAAGAAGTATAAGGATAGACAGGTTATGCTGCAGCTTTATACAATTTTAGTTAGACCACACTTGGAATATTGCATATAGTTCTGGTCACACACTACCAGAAGGATGTGAATGCTTTGGAGAGGGTTGAGAAAATGTTAACCAGGATGTTGCTGGTATGAGGGATTTTAGCAATGAAGAAAGGTTAGATAGACTGGGTTTGTTTTCACTGGAATGCAGGAGGTTGAGGAGTCACCTCACAGAAGTTTATTAGATTGTGAATGATGTAGATAGAGTGGGAAGTATGAGGCTTTTTCACAGGGTGGAGGGATCAGTTACTAGGGGACACAGGTTCAAGGTGTGAGGGGGAAGTTTAAAAGAGATGTGCAAGACCGGTTTTTCACGCAGAGGGGTGAGTGCCTGGAACACCATGCCAGAGGAGGTAGTGGAACCAGACACAATAGAAGCATTCAAGAAGTACCTGGATGAATATGTGAATAGGAAAGGAATAGGATATGGATCCCGTAAGTGAAGGCAGTTTTAGTATGGAAGGGCAAAATGTGTTGCTGCAGGCTTGGAGGGCCAAAGGCCCTATTTCTGTGCTGCATTGCTTTTTGTTCCAGGGTATCTATACAGACTTCAGTAAGGTATTCAACAAGGTTCCCCTTGGAAGATCGGTTAGCAAGGTTAGATCTCATGGAATACAGGGAGAACTAGCCATTTGGATACAGAACTGGTTGAAAGGTAGAAGACAGAGGGTGGGTGGTGGAGGGTTGATTTTCAGACTGGAGGCCTGTGACCAGTGATGTGTCACAAGGATCGGTGCTGGGTCCACTACATTTCATCATTTATACAAATGATTTGGATATGAACATAAGAGGTGTAGTTAGTAAAATTACAGATGACACCAAAATTGGAGAAAGTTATCTCGGATTACAAGATCTTGATCAGATTGTATTCATTGGAGTTTAGAAGATTAAGGGGAGATCTAATAGAAACTTACAAGATAATACATGGCTTGGAAAGGGTGGACGCTAGGAAATTGTTTCCGTTAGGCAAGGAGACTAGGACCCGTGGACACAGCCTTAGAATTAGAGGGGGTAAATTCAGAACAGAAATGCGGAGACATTTCTTCAGCCAGAGTGTGGTGGGCCTGTGGAATTCATTGCCACAGAGTGCAGTTGAGGCCGGGACGCTAAATGTCTTCAAGGCAGGCATTGATAAATTCTTGATGTCACAAGGAATTAAGGGCTACGGGGAGAATGCGGGTAAGTGGAGTTGAAATGCCCATCAGCCATGATTGAATGGCAGAGTGGACTCAATGGGCCGAATGGCCTTACTTCCGCTCCTATGTCTTATTGTCTTATAGATGGTCCAATGGGCTGAGGAGTGGCAGATGGAGTTTAATTTAGATAAATGCAAGGTGCTGAATTTTGGGAAAGCAAATCTTAGCAGGAGTTATACATTTAATGGTAAGGTCCTTGGGGAGTGTTGCTGAACAAAGAGAACTTGGACTGGAGGTTCATAGCTTCTTGAAAGTAGAGTCGCAGGTAGATAGAATAGTGAAAAAGGCATTTGGTATTCTTTCCTCTATTGGTTAGAGTATTGAGTACAGGAGTTGGGAAATCATGTTGCGGCTGTACAGAACATTGATTTGGCCACTTTTGGAATATTACGTGCAATTCTGGTCTCCCTTCTATTGGAAGGATATTGTGAAACTTGAAAGAGTTCAGAAAAAGATTTACTTGGATGTTGCTAGGGTTGGAGGATTTGAGCTATAGGGAGAGGCTGAATCGGCTGAAGCTGTTTTCTCTAGAGCGTTGGAGGCTGAGGGATGACCTTGTAGAGGTTTATAAAATCATGAGGGGCATGAATAGGATAAATAGGCAAAGGCTTTTCCCTGGGGTTGGGGAGTCCAGAACTAGAGGGCATAGGTTTAGAGTGAGAGGGGAAAGATATAAAAGAGACCTAAGGGGCAACGTTTTCATGCAGAGGGTGGTACATCTATGGAATGAGCTGCCAGAGGAAGTGGTGGAGGCTGGTACAATTGCAACGTTTAAAAGGCATCTGGATGAGTATATGCATAGGAAGAGTTCAGAGGGATGTAGGCCAGGTGCTGGCAGGTGGGACGAGATTGGGTTGGAATATCTGGTTGGCATGGAGAGTTGGACCGAAGGGTCTGTTCCCATGCTGTACATCTCCAAGACTCTATGACTCTAAATAAAGATAGATTGTTTCCACTGGTTCTAGAATTGGGGTCACAGTCTAAGAATTAGAGCGTAGCCATTCAGGATACATGATAAAAAGCACTTCTACACACTGTAGTGGAATTTTTAGAATGTTATTATTCAAATGGCAATTGATGCTAATTGAATTATTAAATTAAATCAAATGTAAACAATTTTTTATCAAGTATAATTACAACATTTAAAAGGCATCTGGCTGGGTATATGAACAGGAAGGCTTTATAGAGATATGGGCCAAATGCTGACAAATAGGACTAGATTTATTTAGATTATCTGGTTGGCATGGATGATTTGAACCATTTCTCTGTGACTGTAAGTGAGATTATCAAGATATGTGGGCACAAGGCAGGCATATGAAGTTAAGCCACACATCAGCCATGATCTTATTAAATGGCGAAGCAGTCTCGATGTTAAATGGCTGACTGCTGTTCCTATCTACCTAAAAGGCACTTCGGTCCATGGCATCCCCTTTGGTTGAAAACAACCACCAAACTATACTAATCCCACTTTCCAGCACTTGGTCTTTGGCTTTGTATGCTTTTGGCGTGGCAAATGCACTTGTAAATACTGTACTACCTAAATGTAATGACGGTTTCTGCCTCCACCCTCCTTACAGTTTCAGATTCTTACCAACCTCTGGTTTTTAAGGTTTTTCCTCAAACTTCCTCTAAACCCCTGCCCTTTAGCTTAAATCTGTGCCCCTTGATCATTGATCCTCCATCAATGGGGAAATATCTTTATGTCTACCCTATCGATGCCCCTGATAATTATGTACATATCAGTCATGTCCCTTCTGAATCTCCTCTGCTCACAGGAAACCAACCACAATCTGTCCAATATTTCTTCAATCTCTCTAGCCTACGCAACACCTTGGTATATCATCTTAGCTTTTCAACCCTGCAATCATCAGCATCTCAGTTCTGCCAGTGCGACATTTTAGGATGATCCTTAAAATGCATTGTGTTCTAAGAGGCCATTTTACTTTGTGTTGGAGAGTTCTATGCTAAAAGATTATTTTAAGTCAGTGTGCATGTCTTTTGTTGTAACTTTGGATATGATTACCACTTGTACAGCTTTCTTCAATCAAACAAAGAGATCTCAAAGAATTCTGAAGCGAAATTACTTATTATAAGCTTGTACTATGTCTTGCTTATGATAGTTAACATAACTGAAAGCTCTTAGACCTCTTTATACCTTCCTCTTTGTTTTATTCAACTCTTAATATTTCTCTGACTTGCTTGTGTTATTTCAGTGGAAGTATCACCAAGGCAATATTAATCCCATTTGAATTTTAGGTGAAGATCTGTGTATGCTTTGTAGATGCAATATTTTCTGTTTGTATTTGATGTAACTTGTACTTTGAAATTTTTTGGCTTCTAAGCTGAGAGAAATAGCTGGAGGATTGTTATTTAAGTAGCTTGCATTAAAAATTTGCACAAGTCACTCCTACATTTTAAATTAAATCAACTGCTATGTATAACATGATGGAATTCTGAAGCTCTAAGAAAGAAAGCACACAATTGATTTTATTTAAGGTTTAGGAGACAAGCTTTCAAAAGAGATCCAGGAGGGTTTGAAATATAAAAAGACATTTGTGGATCATGCTATGATTTTTAAAACAAAAATACCAGCACTACTACTTGTGCTCGTTAATAAAACTGCATCATCCATCTCTGTAATTAACAGAAATAAAATTAAAGAGACGTATGAAAGCAAGAGCTGTGTGGTTCTAAAACTGAAGCTCAGAAACAGTTGAGTTGACTGAAGCATATTGGCTCACTTTTATCTATAGTTGAGAAAATTTGTTGTTATTCTTGTCCTTAGATAATGAAATTCTTTTTAAAGCAAGTGCAAAAAGACTATCACAAAACCAGCAAAATGTGCTACAATTTTGTGGAATTTATTCCAAGCAAGTTACACCTAAGATCAATTTTCTTAGCTGCTAAACATAGTGTTATTTCCAAATACCAATTGTATACCCACTTTTTTGGCATTAGGTACAAGAAATAAGGCAGAAGCACAACTTAAAGATAAGGACCATTTCAATCATTTAAATTTATGTTCTTTTTTTAAATTCTTCAATGAAATCCAATGTTAAAAGACAGCAAATAAGCATTGAGAAAGGTCACGCAAATTGCTTTTAACCAGGCACAAATAATTTGATTTGTGTTACAGTCTGAACCAGAAGGATTCTCACATTTCCACTTGTATGTTTGTGCTGCCTTCCTTGTCAAATGGAGAAAAGAAATATTGGAAGAAAAAGACTTTCAGGTAAGAATGCACTTTTTCTTGTATGATTAACATGCTATGAGATGAATTAGAATTGTTTATAGTGGAGTTTTTGTGTTGTTGTGTACAAGAATGGAAACTTAAGACTTTTGTTATCAATGAGAATTATCAAGTGGTGGGTTCAAACCATGCTATTTAACTGTGGATTCAGTAAGATCTGGAAAGCTACCCTGAAAAGTTTTGAAGTAACAGTGAGGCTGAGGCAACCTTCCTCTTTTTTTCTGGAGCCTAATTTGATCGACTGCAGGATTTGTCCAGAGGTAAAGTTGTTAAGGGATGATGCTGATAATAGGTTTGCCTCTGCTGTGAGGGATCTGCCCTTCTCAGCCTCTTCCCTCTGTGTAACTTGCTCTGTTGTTCTTGCATTCCACCTTGGCCCTAATTTTTCTCTGCTGTACTTTGTAGCAGAACTACTTCTCGGCCCTTCAGTGCTTGCAACCAATCTCATCCCCTTGATCTTTCATCCTGTGCATAAGGCTTTTCATCTTTGGGGCACCCACCAAGTACTTGTACACATGATCATTCAGTCAAGATATCTAACTCCAGTCATGGGCTCCTCTCGTCTTCTGAGGAAGATGTGTTGAGTCTCTTCCTTCAACCTGGCTGTCAGTAATGCCAAATAACTTGTATTTCCACTGGACATAATTACCATTGCTCCAGACTCTCCTGATTCCACAATGAAATTCTCATGTTTTTTCGCTTCTGTTGATATAACGATAGACATCTTGGTTTGAGCAAGAGATCCAGAGATGGTCATCCACAGTTCAAGGGTTATGTAATTTTGACCTCATTGAATGAACACTTTAGAACTGTGATATCCCAGATCTATTTGAATTTCATTTAATTCAGGTTACATATTAGCTGTTTCAATTTAATGTGTAGTTAAGCATTTAAATAACTCTTTTGCCACATGAAGTATCAACTATACTTTCACAACGCCTTTACATTGTGACATAACCTTCTGTATTTCTGTGTTTTACTCTGGTTTTCTTGCTTTAGGCTGTACACAATTTATTCCACATGGAAAATTCATTTTTAGAATAATTGAATAAACACCCACCCCATTCTGTCTGCATTTCACAAAACAATGTCTTCATTTTGTACACATCGTGTTGTTATAGAAGTTAATTTGAGTTACATATGCTCCTCCGGTAGATACAACAAAGACTCCTCTGAAAACAGAATAAAGTTCTGCTGACCAGTCACTTGCCTGCCTTCTCTCCACAGCCCGGAGTTGTAGAGAGAAAAACGGCACATTCTTCCTTGACCACTAATCAGAGATTTGCTTTACCCTGACTAGCTGCTTTTTTAATGATGGATTCTGCCTTTGGAGGATCAATGAGAGCAGGAAAGTATTATGGTTGTAGCAGCTCCTCTCCAATTCTGTCTTTCCTATGTTCCTGCTCCTCCAATCGCAACTCTGCATTATTTTCCCATAGTCCCTGATGTTTGTGTTTCAACGAGAGTCATATATTTATAGAGATGTACAGCAAGGAAACAGACCCTTCGGTCCAACTCGTCCATGCCGACTAGATATCCCAACCAATCTAGTCCCAGTTGCCACCATCCGGCCCATATCCCTCCAAACCCTTCCTATTCATATACCCATCCAAATGCCTTTTAAAAGTTGCAATTGTACTAGCCTCCAGCAATTCCTCTGGCAGCCCATGCCACACACGCGCCACCTTCTGCGTGAAAAAAGTTGCCCCTTAGATCTCTTTTATATCTCTCCCCCTCATCCTAAACCATGCCCTGTAGTTCTGAACTCCCCCACGCTAGAGAAAAGACTATTTATCCTATCCATGCCCCTCATGATTTTATAGACCTCCATAAGGTCACCACTCAACCTTTGACACTCCAGGGAAAACAGCCCCAGCCTATTCAACCTCTCCCTATAGTTCAAATCCTCCAACTCTGGCAACGTCCTTGTAAACCTTTTCTGAACCCTTTCAAGTTTCACAACATCCTTCCAATAGGAAGGAGACCAGAATTGCACTCAATATTCCAAAAGTGGCCGAGCCAATGTCCTGTACCGTCACAACATGACCATCTCAACTCCTGTACTCAATACTCTGACCAATAAAAGAAAGCTTACCAAACACCTCCTTCACTATCGTATCTACCTTCGACTCCACTTTCAAGGAGCTATGAATCTGCACTCCAAGGTCTTTTTGTTCAGCAACACTCCCCAGGACGCAACCATTAAGTCCTGCTAAGATTTGCTTTTCCAAAATGCAGCACCTCGCATTTATTGAAACTAAACTCCATCTGGCCCATCTCAGCCATCTGATCAAGATCCTGTTGTAATTCGTGGTAATCTTCTTCATTATCCATGACACTTCCAATTTTGGTGTCATCTGCAAACATACTAACTATACCTGTTATGCTCACATCCAAATCATTTACATAAATGATGAAAAGTAGTGGACCCTTCAGAATCTCAACCTTTTCTCTTCCTATGCCATTGATTCCAATGTTTACAATGACCTCTTTCTGGGCCCTCTTCCCCCTTAAAACATTCTGCACCCTTTCTTGAGACATCTTTGATCCTGGCACCAGGGAGGCAACACCCCATTCTGATCGTTTGCTGCTGGCCACAGAAACGTGTCTGTATGCCTCAGACTAGAGGGTCGCCTACACAATCGATCTCTTGGAATCCAGTGTACCCTTCATTGCATTAGAGCCACTCTCACTACCGGAAACTTGGCTGTTCGTGCTTCGTTCCCTGAGAATCTGTCACCCCCTACATTTTCCAAAACAGCATATTTGTTTGAAATGGAGATAGCCACTGAAGACTCTTGCAATACCTGCCGACCTCCCTTACCTTTCCTGGAGTTAACCCATCTCTGTGACTGTATCTGTGACTTTTTTCCCTTCCTCTCACTGCCTTCCCTCACACTCCCTTGCTCTTGTAAATTCCTCATTACCTCGCACTTTCACTCCAGCCGATCCATTCGATCTGATAGGATTCACAATCAATGGCATTTATTGCAGATATAATCCTCAGTAAAATGTAAACTCTCCAGACACCCCCTCATCCGCCAAGAAGAGCATATCACTCTACTAAGGATAATTTTTGCTTCTTCAAATCTGCAGACCCAGAAAATAGCACTGTCTTATTCCTCTACAAAACACTGCTCCAGGCTAACTTAATACTTATGGCCTTTTTTTTTAGTTCATCGATTATCTCACTAAACCATATAATCAAAAAAGAAACCGGTCTGCTCACTACTGCAAACTAACAGCAAGGCCACACTTCAAAATATTTACTTCTTTGTTTCTGTGCTGTGACCTCTCCCAAATAGGTTCCTTCAGGAAAAGTTGTGAATTTCACTGTTTGTTAATTTTCCCAGGTGCACTCTGATGTCTAACGATACACAAATTCAAAAGCAAAAGCAAATACAGCAAAAGCAGTAACTGCGCAGGTTCACTGCTGTATCAGGGAGCAGTGTTGGTTTCTCTCTCTCTCTGTGTCTGCCTGTTTGTCTGTCTCTGTCTCTCCTGCACAGGCCATGTCTGTTCCTCTCCCTTTTAAAACTGCTGTTGTTTTGACTTATTTTTTCCAAAGTTCCAAAACAATGCAACAGGAAATAAAACAGTAATTGCTGCTCCTGGAATTTGAGGAAATCACCTCCAACACCTAATATACCTCAAAAAAGGAGCAGCCTGTTACCGCCAGAAATTTTCCCGTGCTCCATTTTGGATTACCCAGAATCCATCTGATTGGCCTAGTTTAAATTAAGGAGCAATTGGAGATTGAAACTAATTATGTTCAGTATCTTTTTACTTATTGCCCCTGTTTTGAATTTTAACAAGCAATTTGTTTTTTAGCTTTTGATGACAAATTCACCTGTGGCTTATGTGTATTTAGAGCAGTAGTAATGTTTGTGCCCTCAAAGGTGGAATTTCCAGATACTTTCCTGAACAAAAGCTGACTTTTCACTGTATTCAACGCACACGAACAATAATGAAATACATTGATCATACAAAGACAGGTTTTCTTCCAAGCTGCCAAGTGCACTAACTACAAATACTTGGAAAGTTTTGTTTGTACCATCCCAGTGAATTTTTTTAAATTCAGTATGCCTGAATTACATATTTAAGTATTTATACTCCAAAATCCCTTTCAGCCACAATGGCTAACTTGCAAATTGGTCCACTTGCATTGAATTAAATATATGAATAGAGAAGTCATACTTGCTTGACAACTGCAATTACGTTCTTTGAGCCAGACTAAGAAAACGTGAGAAAGTAATTGCAAAATTAACTTGCTCATTCAAGTGAATAATTTTTAGATTAACAATATATGTTAGATCGTGATAGCTTACCGTCTTTGCCTTGTGTTGTCATTACCAAAATTGCAACAGTAACAGCTCTTGAAAGCTCACATTAATGACAATGATTAGAAAGAAGCCTACTTAATACTAGCTTTCAAAATGTTGTGTTAAAACACATTCCATTTACTATCTTGTATAAAAGGGAAAATGACACCAGTCCCACATGAAAGTAAAATGTCAGGTTATAATTTTCATCTGTTGCTATGAGGTTATATTATAGAGCTTGCCTTTCTTCCTATACTACAATTATGGTTAGTTACTTCATAATGACTGTACATCGTGTCTTTAGTGGTGTAAGAGGTTTTCAGTATAGAATAAAAGGTTTCTTATTAATTAGCCTTCGATCACATTTTTGTTGTGTACAATGTTTTTGTTACGTCTTTAAAGGTATAGAAATGAAATTATTTACCAGCCTAATGTTCATGATCAAAAATGAAACGTTGCAATACATGCTGACTCACATTGAATGTAACTCATTGATCTCCATATGCTATTTTTGATAAAAATATTTTATCAAATCTTTGCTCTGATCTAAAGCCTGGAGAGGAAAATTGTAAATAGTTAGTCGTAAATAGCTTAAAGTTGCAGTAATTTCTATTGAGGTACTCAAATCCTGAGACCTTCATAATAAAACTGACTTGAACATAGCGTGTTTGCAAAATCTGACTTGTTTAAAAGCTATTGTTCCTTGGAATTACGAGGTAATGTGGATGCATCCAAAATTAACCATTCCTTTGTACATCCTGCAGAAATAGAACTTTATTATGAGTATTTCAAATTTGTTACAATTTTTGGTGTAAGTTTGAGCTTCTATGAAAATATGTAGACTGAAACTTTAAATTATGCATTTTACCAATAATTGGAGAGTACCCCCTTTTTGCAAAATGGTACTCCAGAGAAGTGCACTCATCACTAACTGAAAAATTGCAAATAAAAGGTTAGATTCTTCTGCAATCTGATGACATCTAATGGATCTGGAACCAAATATGACTCAGTTGTGTTAATATATTTTCACATGATTAAATTGCTAGCAGTTCCAGTGTGGAAAGAAAATGTCTGAGTAATGAAACTGACGATATTGTTCTGAGGTTATGTTTAAGAAACAGTAGTTGGGAACGTAGAAAGAGTTTTGCCATGTATTTAATACTTTTAATTCCTTAGACTAATAGAACAAGTATCCAAACATTTTCAATTCACTTAAACCTGATGAGCGCCCAAACTAAAACAGAGAAGTTAAAAGTCTATAAAAAACACTTGGTTAGAATACTCTGATGTTTACAGTAGATATAATAGTCTAGTTATCAGTACTCACTGATAATAAAGAGTAATTTATTTTTGGTCTGTGCAATGTCTGTGTATTGATATTAGCAATTACTTGGCCCAGTAAATTCCGATAACACCTTGAAACAGCCTTACTTCAGTAGTGGCCAATGTGTAAGGACAGTGTTAAAGTTGTAGCTTTTTGTTTATTCTGAAAAATTTTATGGATTTAAAGCCTTCAGTAAGAAACAAGCTGAAGTGTGTGATACCACTCGCATTCTTTAGAGTAAGACTAATGATTAAAATTTAAAAAACTAATTTAGTGACATCTGTGGTTTATTTTGGTAACCAGCGTTGCCATATATTTATTTTTGATTGATCTTTTATGGGCAGGTTATGTCACATCTTCAGGGGAAATGGGTCTTGTACCCAGACATTCTAGCCTAATTGTTGGGATGTTATCACAGTTAATCGAGACATTTGGCCCTGTAACATAAATTTTTAATAAAACTTTTTCCGGTCAAATTTCCTTGATAGCTGTGTATTGAACCCTGACCTTTTGGCCTGAAGGTGTCATAGATATTGGAATCTTTTGACTATTTTCTAGTATTGAGTAATCATGGAAGTTAATTAAAGAAGATCTGTAAGAGAATAGAAGTCAATAAGTTGGCTCTCTTGTCCTTTCCTCATTGTTAACATGAAGCAAGTCGATAACTTGTCTGATAATTGATAAACACCTTACACTCATGGTGTTCAAGAGTTACTGGTTTACAGGAAGGATTTGAAACAGATTTGTACAACTTTGTGGCACTGCCAAAGTTGGAGGAAGGCCACAGTGCAGAGCAATGTATAAATTAGCTTGTTAAATTAGCAAAGATATAATACATTTGGTTATTTTATTGTTATACAAATCCAAATTGTGCCAAATAACCCAAGTAAATCACAACTCCATAAATTCACTTCCCATGAATTATAGCAACTTGACAGTTCATATATAGATTCACATCAACAAATGATGGCTTGGATTGTGTTCCGAATGAGTAAAGTAGTGCATTTATGGAAGGATGCAGATAGCTGGTCCATGTCTCAGGATCTAGTTCTTTTCCTGGATGATGCTATTGTACAGCATTATAATTTTAGTTATGACAATATTGGGCAAGTTGGTTCTTTATGGTCTGGTTTGTCAAACTGTATTGTTGTAAAAAACATAATATGTGGAAGAATGAAGGGTAAGAAAATAAGTGGCAGAATTTATTCAATTTCACGAAAATGACTAAAAAGAAATCTCTGTTGGACTAATTTGAACAAAGGAAGTATGAACATTAATGACAAAATGTAGTGAACACTTAAGATTGATTCTAACCTGTACATACTCTGTATAAAACTTAAACTCTGATAATTCGGATTACCGTGCGATAAATATGAGTTCACAGAAAAACTGCAGTTAAAGAGCAGACATGTTGTACTTTAGATGGTTGATACAGTTAAGACAGACCCAACCCATGCAAAAGCTCACTAAAATTCTGTCTCCTTCACAAAGGTTCCAGTTCTTCACTTTTACATACTTAGCCTGAGAATGCTCTCAGTGCTTGTCCAACTCTGACTGATTCAACAACTGTGCAATCTTGGTGATTCAGTCTCCTCTCCTGAACTAAATTCTTTCAGGACTGTTGTGATGTCTGTCTAGCATATAATTGCTGACACAATTTTGGCTTATATCAAACAGTTAGTTTCATTATACTGTTGCGTTTGTCAGAGTTCCAATTTTTCTCAGCTGCATCAAGCAACCACTGCTTATGGGCTTGCTTCACCACACTCTCACTTGTGCTGAACTGTCAGTGGCTCCTAGCTTTTTTTTTTACCCCTAACCTTTTGAACAGTGGGTGCTATCATTACCTGGGACTTCTCCTGAGTACCAACTGTCTGGAACCTGCTAAATAGCAGCACTTGAGATTCCTGACCACTTCTATTTCAGTTCTTTGCAGTTTCCAAGCTGCAACTAATTTCTCTTGCAACAAGGCACAATTGACTTGAAACCAAAGAACCTTCTTCGGCTTCACCTGTCTCCATGCAACATACCATACTTTGAGCGATCCTTAATGTGAGGTTTAGGTTACGTATCCCTCATTTACAGTTTCTTCTTTGGTCTGGTGAAATGAGTGGGTTTTATAGCCTGAGAGCATTTGCTGAATGTGTTTAACTAATTTAGCTTTAACTCCCAAAATAATCTCAATGGACTATCATTACTGCAAACAGTGTAGACACTGACATCAGTAAGCCCATTCTGATGTTTCTGATCCTGGCTTCCTTGCTGTAAGCCCCTTTAATCATAAATACTCTTTTAAATGTAATGAACTTATTTTACATTTATCGCGCGTTCCACTGTCGAAGTTTCATTCCTAAAGCCAGAAATTATATGTGAAAACACATGAAGTAGATTTTCACAACAGGTAGCTAGCAATGTAAGTCAACTTCCATGAAGTTAGATGCTGAAGTGTCCTGACCGAAAAAAGTATTCGACCTGCATGTGGAATATATCTCACAAAAGGCCTCTGTGTTTCTACTAGCTAACAATGTAGGCTCCAATTATAATCACGTAGTGCTTTGGCAGAAAGAGGGGTAGAGTTGCTGAGGGGAATTAATTCTTCTGTGTCTGGCTTTATGCATTCCTGTAAAGGCAATTAAGTGATATATTCAGCTATTCTCACCTCCTATCACTGGTTGGGTTTCCAAAAGCTCAGAAAACATGGCGGCCATACCTTGAAATTAAGATCAAATTTAAATTTTAGAAATAGTTCATCACCATTCTCCGAGTCTGTTTTTGTTCAAGTTAGAAGTGGTTTGACTGGGGACAGGTTTCCACATTTTTTTCTTTACTTTGGACACAAGCATCTCTTTCATCTCCCAAGGCTTTAAAATTGCACCCACTGGAGTCACATTGCACATATCTGTATAACCAAGATAGACAGGTATATCTGCTCTCTGTCTCATAAAAGAATTGTTCTCTAGCAAATATCGGAATGAACTGTAACTTGCTTCATTAAATACCATTAAAACCATGCTTCAAATGCTTTGCTTCTGACCTTGACTCTGTGAACTTTGCCAGCTATTCCATTCGGCTGAGCCTTGTCACTCTAGGCTCATTGTTTGTGCTCGAGCGAATTCATCACCAAGACTATTTCTTGTCACCTCTCAGCCATTGCTCACTTCTGCCCTTCACTTTTCATTCCCTTTTATAAATTTTTTAACCTGTACCTTTATCAAACTTAATTTGACAAACACTGTCTTTGCTGGCCTTCCTGCCTCAACCTAACACAAGCAGGAACCCAGTGATGATGACATTGCTTATATCTTCAGCCCAACAACGTTTACTGCTTCACCTTCACCAAGCTTCTTCAGTTCCTCATGCCACAACAAATTGATTGAAGATCCACATCTTTATCTCGCCTCCAATGTGCCCTCAACTAACAGTTCCTCATCATATACCATACTTGTCTGTACGCCTTCAATTCTTTCTCACTACTTGCTTACCTCTTTTTCAATTGCTTTAATCTTTAGTTTTCACTTTCTTTGACATGGATGTAAATTTCATGTGGCACTTTAAACTGGTAACTGTACTGTCAACTGTCAAAGTATTTACCATCTGAAAATTCTCTTTCAAAGGCAGTTCTCCTGAAATATGTATTTGCTTACCCATGCTTATCTCTTTCCCATTTTTCCTTCTGCACATTATCCATTTTTGCCCACGTCCCTCTTGAAGTATGGTGACATCTCTTTGTGCAAAGACACTATGGAAATTATGTTTATCGATTCTATGGAAACTCTTACAGACTTGTGTGCATCTTTAGCCATGTTATGCAATTGAATAAATTGAGGAATATGTTTGCAAATATTGTGTTTTCCATAATGTATTAACCCACATTTTTCAATGTGTCACAAATTCAGAATGGAGCATCGGAGGCTGAGGGGTGACCTTATAGAGGTTGACAAAATTATGAGGGGCATGGATAGGATAAATAGACAAAGTCTTTTCCCTGGCATCGGGGAGTCCAAAACTAGAGGGCATAGGTTTAGGTGAGAGGGGAAAGACATAAAAGAGACCTAAGGGGCAACTTCTTCACGCAGAGGTGGTACGTGTATGGAATGAGCTGCTAGAGGATGTGGTGGAGGCTGGTACAATTGCAACATTTAAGAGGCATTTGGATGGGTATATGAATAGGAAGAGTTTGGAGGGATATGGGCCGGGCGCTGGCAGTTGGGACTAGATTGGGTTGGGATATCTGGTCGGCATGGACAGGTTGGACCGAAGGGTCTGTTTCCATGCTGTACATCTTTATGACTCTATGACTCTATATGATCCTCTGAGTGCATATGGTCATTTTAAGGCTGACACTTCATGAGTGAATTTAAAAGTAATTAGTATATCTTGAAAATTACTGAAAACACATTCAGATGTTTTGATGTTATTAATATGCAATATTCTCCCAATCCTGTAACACAAGACACTGAGATATCTGTTTTCTTTACTATGTCCATCAAGGACATATTACTGTAAATTGCCTCTGATAACTTTAGAATCCAGTCTTCAGCAATTCACTGTTTAACTGAATGTCACTCCCTCAGCAGCGGATCATTGCCATTAAAGGTTTTCTCTGTTTATTTAAAGCCAAGTATTTTGTTGTCGGAAGCTGGACAGGTTTATGGAAAAAATTACAATGATTAGATCAAGAATGTTGTTTCTGCTAATGAAAATATTTTTAGCAAGCTATTTCAAAAAGCATACTTAGGCATCTGTTATTTAAATGCTGAATTTTAAAAGATGGTTGTGTTTCAAGATGTTTGAATTTTATATGAAACGTGATGTCTTAAGATGTTCTGGAAAGGTTGATATTGAGGTCATACTAAACATTCTTACTCATATATGGGCCCATGTGATTGATATCCATGTGAAAACCTCAAGCAGAAACTCACTGAAATAAGTTTTTCATACTTTAACACACAAATACACTAAGGGGCAAATGTCTTTGAAAATGCAGAGTGAAAGAGAAAGATATAACATCTGTGGAAATAGTATAATTATGAAAGTTTGTAGTTTATTCAAAAGGATGGGACAGAATAAATAGGATATTTGGAGTTTTCAGAACCAAGGCGGTCCAAGGGTATTCATTATGACAAAAATCAGGTCTGAAAAACTTGGGGTGGATCAGCTTTTGAAGAATGCTGCAAGTTTTTACCGAGCAGAGCAGGGAGAAATTAGCTGCTTGTAGAGCTAGAGGTAACCTTGAACTTCAAATGTTCTACATCTGCCAGAACTGCAGACTTGTTGTTTGTCTGTTATGTGATATTTGATCGGTGTTGATTTTCATTTCTTACTGTAAAACCTTTAAAACATAAACTCTTGCAAGAATTGTAATAGTATATAATTAGAAGTTGGAATGCCCATGCATAGTATATCATGCCTTTCAGATATTTTGCAGTTAAAGATTTTATACCTTAGAAGAAGGCATTTAGCACGCTTGCCTTCATTGCTCAGACCATTGAGTATAGGAGTTGGGGCGTCACCTATGTAAAGAAGATAGCTTTGTGTTAATTGAGACCTTCATTGCTAAATTTGCAAGCTATTGATGATATATAAACAAATCAAAAGAGGATTAATTGATTAGCATGTATTAATGATGAATGAAAAGGCTCTGTTGGCTCATAAGCATTAGTTTCATTACTTCCTGAGCTTCTAATATCTGAATTAATTTAAATATCCAAGTTGGTTTGAGTCACCATCTGAAATTTTTCCAATTGAAAATTTACCAATAATGTAGTGCAGACGTAGCTTGCGAAAGCATTAGTTTGGTTCACTGATAGCATTTCTTTGAGACAGAATGTTGTCTCCTCAAGTCCAAATTCAATACCCATGCACCTAATCTTGGTTAATATTTCAAGTCATGCAATATTATTTGAGTTGTTCAATACAAACTTATTCAGATGGATGTAAAAGATCCTATGGTGGTGTTTGCAGAAGTGAGAGTGATTTCTCCAGGAAAATACATGACTGCTACTCTGCATTTATGGGCTCTCAGTATTGCCTGCTGGCTTGCCTATAGTTCATTTCAAAAGTCAATAGTTGGTTATGGCAATTATGGAAATGGAAAATTCTTTTATTTCGAGAAACCTAAGCTCAAAAAAAACCTACTTTTGTAAACCTAGCCAAGATTTATTAAATTGTAGCTTCTTGAGTAATAATATTTTGGAGCGATCTCCTCTAGTGTTTGAAATATAATGGACATTTTAGCACTTTAACTTCAAGCTTCAGGAACTGTGTTGGGAATTTCTAATCTTTCAGTCTCTCTACATGTCCTTCCAGTTGGCTGTAGTCCATGACAAGCATCTCAACTGTTAATTCTGGCTTCATCCACTGCCTCTGCTAGCTTGAGATGGCCCAATACATGCATGATGTTCATTTAAATGCCTTAGTCAACCTAAAGTGATTCCAAGTCTCGCCTGGTGCCAAATCATCAGTTGTCCCAGAAGTGCACCCCACTTCCACAGTCTTTCACAGTTCAACATAGTCATCAACTATTGCAGAGATTAGCCATCCGACTGTATTTGCAGAGAATGGTATTCACAGTGAAAGGAGCTGCTCAGATCCTTTGCAAGCTTATGCGATTTTCATTCACTTGAACTTAATGCTTGCTATTCTGAGTGCTTCCTGGTCTACATGTTCAAACACACAGGTTCTTGCCAGCACATCTCTTTCTGCACTTGAATGTTTGTTAACCTGAATACTTTCCAACTGGTCAAAATTTGAATGAAAGGAAGAGTGCCAAATAAAAAGATTAAAAGAGCACAGAAAGAGGAGTAAGTAAAAATTGAAAGAGAAATGAAAGACGAAGGGAAGAAAGATAGCAAAAAGTACAATAAACAGAATTGAGACACAAAGAAAAATAATCGATAGAAGAAAAAGCAAAGCCTCTTGTGAATCTGTCATACCATTGCCTTTCTGTAATAGGATTTAATTGTAGAATCCCTGCAGTTTGAAACGTGACCATGTGGCCCATTTGGGCCTGCACTGAGCCTCCAAAGAGGCTCCCACTCAGTCCCAGCCCCCCTAACCTGTCCCCATAATCCTGCATTTACCACGCGCACATACCACCAGGCTTGCACATTCCTGAACAATTTGCAGAAATTTACATGGCTAATCCACCTAACTTGCACATCTCTAAACTGTGG